>NC_091756.1:32286340-32586340 GCF_043380555.1 Nothobranchius furzeri
TTTTTTATAAACTAGTAGAAGCACTTTGAAATCTATTCTGTAGTTTACTGTTAACCAGTGTAGGGATCTAAGAACAGGAGTGATGTGCTCCATTCTCTTAGTTCTTGTTAAGACTCAAGCAGCAGCATTCTGAACAAGCTGCAGTCGCTTCACAGCTTTCTTGGGAAGACCAGTTAGGAGACCATTGCAATAGTCCAGCTGACTAGAAATAAAAGCATGAATAAGTTTCTCTAAGTCTGGTCTGGACATGAGACCTCTGACTCTTGATATTTGATGAAGGTGATAAAACGCTGATTTAGTTATAGCCTTAATATGTCCAGAGAAGCTCAGGTCTGAGTCAATAATTACACCAAGATATCTAATCTGGGTTTTTGTCTTTATTCTCCTGGAGTCTAGATGAGCAATAACAACCATTCTATTCTTCTTGTTGCCAAAGACAATAACTTCAGTGTTGTCTTTGTTTAGATGAAGGAAGTTTGACTGCATCCAGTCGTTTACGTGTTCTAGGCACTGACAGAGCGAGCCCAGTGGATGGCAGTCACTAGGGCTAGGGTGTCATCAGCATAGCTATGATAGGCGATGTTGTTATTAAATATGACCTGACCCAGGGGGAGCATATGTAGATTAAAGAGTAGTGGTCCTATAATTGAGCCTTGGGGGACCCCACATGTCATGGTGATCCGCTTTGATTGGTAGTCCCTAACAGAGACAACATGGCCCCTGTCTTTGAGATAGGATTGGACCAGCCAAGCACTGTGCCTGATAGTCCCACCCAGTTTGTGAGTCTGTCCAGAAGGATTTGCTGATTTATAATGTTTTAATCTATCCTGTGAGTGAAACCCCGTATTATGGAGGATGGAATCAGTTATGCCATGTTTAGTTTGTTGTTTCATCTCTTTAACAATGTGCTCCTTTGATACATCCATTGTCCTGCTTTGACAAATTTTGAAAGCAGGTTGAATCAAGCTTTAATTCAGGTCAATTAAAGGTCACATAACATCTGTGTGCTTTTGTTTCATCACACATGAAATGAGCTGTCTGAGCACACAGGATCCTCCATCCTCACAGAATCCCTTCAGGTTTTAATAGATTCATTTTCCCTCAGACTGAGTGACATCCCTGGTCACGTAAAGCTTTGAACTGTGCTGCTTTAAATGCCCTGCAGAAAAACAAAGTTCCGTCCTGCTGCTGACAAAGCAGCAGCTGGATTTCTGCGTGTGCCTTTGTGTGGCGCTGCAGCCTTGTCATGAGTCCGTCAGAGCGGTCAGAGATGTTCATCACTCACGCAGAAGCAAGGCTGCAGGCTGGGGGAGATGGACGGCCGAGGTGGCACAAAAGAACTTTTGATTTGGTTGTAAATACCGCTGCATGAAAGAGAAGCACAGCGGAAGGGGTGGGGGGTGGAAAGAGGCCACAGCAATGGGACTGCATCAACGTCATCACCAACAGATCTGCAGAACTACTGATCAGCTCCTAATTTATTTCTAGTGTCAGTTGCATGTTTTCTGCAGCATCAAATGGGTCGACTTAGAGTGAATGCAAGTGATGCTGGCAGGACTTGCAGAGACATGTAATTTAATAATGAAAAAGGCAGGAGAGCATGCTGTTGAAGTAAAAATACAAAAATCATCACAACCCAA
Organism: Nothobranchius furzeri; assembly: GCF_043380555.1. Lineage (NCBI taxonomy): Eukaryota > Metazoa > Chordata > Actinopteri > Cyprinodontiformes > Nothobranchiidae > Nothobranchius > Nothobranchius furzeri. The sequence continues at coordinate 32,287,981 of NC_091756.1, forward strand.
AGAGGAGCAGACTGTAGGACCTGGCACAGAGGAGGAGCTGAGGGAAACAACAGCCAAGAGCACAGACCAGCAGCCTCATGACTTACCAAAACATTATCTGAGACATTCTCTTTACCAACTGTGGTTCTGGAAATACAAATTTAGGGATATGGAGTTGTTTTCGAGCCGCCAGACTTTCTTTTTGAAGTGATCTTGATCAATGTTGTTTTTTTTGTTTTTTTTTTTTCAATGTGTGTGTGGTTGGGTGTGCTACTCTGATGGTTTTCATTAGTTTGATCAGTGTTGTTTATGGTATGTTTGTGTGCTTTCAGCTGTTTTGTATCTTTGACTAATGGTGGTAGGTGCTTTCTGTGCAGTTTTTCTCCCTACGAGCAGCAATGTGTGAGGAATGTAATCGAGAGAGCAGAAAGAAGAGTCAAATTCGAAATATATACATATATATATATATATATATATATATATATATATATATATTTTTTTTTTTTTTTTAATGAAATGTAATAAAAATAATCTGTGGTGTTTAAGTTAGGAAGTGTCAGTTCTTGAGGACCAGCATGCTTGTTTGGGGTTTTTGTCTGGATTTCAGGATCGGACGTCACCAAACTAAAGAAACGAGAAAAAAACTTTGTGACAGGATGCTTGTCTCGATTTAAAAATACTTTTCTTCTTCTTCTTCTTCTTCTTCTTCTTCTTCTTCTTCTTCTTCTTCTTCTTCTTCTTCTTCTTCTTCTTCTTCCTCCTCCTCCTCCTCCTGCTCCTCCTGCTCCTCTTGCTGGTCGCTAGTCTGCTCATAGAGCATGTCCAAGCTGCCAAAGAACTGTTAGTCATTCACCTGTGTAGTGTATCAAATGGCCATGTATTTCATCAAAATGACCAAAACCTTCACTTCTTCATCCATGTCAATCTGACCCCATGGTGCCGATATGAAGTCTATGAACTTGACCCGATATTCCTAACTTATCCTGTGGTGTGTCACAAGTCCTCAAGGCTGCAGAAGACAAAGGAATTCTTATCTATCCTCTTTGAATAAACTTCATCTTTCCTGGCTCATAAAATTATGTCATAACTTTATAAGTTTATATAATTGTATTTTGTTGCATGGACAATATGTTTAAATCCAACGTGTTTTAATAATGTGTCCAGTACTATACATTAATGAATGATGGGTTAACATGAATGTTATTCCTGTAATGATTTGCACAGACTAACCCTAACCCTAACCCTGTAATGATTTGCTTCAGACCTTAAATTACACCAGATTAGTATTTGTTGAATTTGATAAGGTTAATCTATCAGTATGAACACATTAATATTACCATATTATTGTTAATGATGAATATATTCACCTGACATGAATGTTTAATAAGATTTTACTTCACATTAAGAATATAACCTCCCTAAGAATCTGAATGAAGGAGGGAAGCCTGAGGTATTTTGGTCACACCTTTGATCTTGTCAAATTCTGATTTGTCTAAATTTGTAAACACTAGTTAATAAAGGCTAACTCACTTTGTGGACTAGCCAGTCTGGGTGAGCAAAGCACTTGGGACCATCCTCTCTTTTGACTCAAGGTCAAAGCCTCTTTGCAAGGTTGCAGCGGCATCACATCAGAGGTGGAACGTCTAACTAGCAGACCCTGGTAGCATCTTGTGGCCGGTGATAACTGAATTCAAAGGGAACTATGACTTTGAGATCTCAGGAGTCAATCTATCTGGTGACATCACCAATCTGGCTGCCTTTCCGGACCACCCAGAGCTTCCTACACGGGTATCGCAGATCTGCACACTGGCGTTGGATGGTTTTATAAAAAAATGATAACTTGTTAAACCATACAGTCAGACTGATTTTACAACCCAGACATCACATACGTCTCAGATACTTAACAAGGTTTTGCTACGAAACAGCCAAGCTTACATTCATTGTCTCAGTTATCTTGTACAACCATCATTCATCATAATTTGTTCTGGTCATCATTAGTTTAGAAATATAGAATTTAATTCATTTTTATAAACTATATCCTTGACTCTGTTTGAATGATTAATTCATTAATACAGGTGAATGACGGGTGAGTGAATACCAGAGGACTTCAGGACATCACACTACCCATGTGTGTCAGGACTCAGGTATCTCCCGGCTGACCTTCGGACCACAACTCCCGACATGCCCCTCGTGGGGAGCTCCCAGCGTGCTCCTCGCGGGGATTCCCTCCACGTCACAGGCAAGCAAGGCTATATATGGAAGACGCCGTGACCGGCTTCTCATCTCAGTCATCGTTTCTTCCTCACAGAGATACGACCAGAGAAATAATAAAACTGTTAAAACGTCTCACCTTGTTCGTCTCCTTCATCCAGTCTGATCAGCCTGACAGGATGACTGAGAACCGAGTAGATTCGACGGAGATCGATCGTCTCCGCCACGAGAACGTGCAGCTGCGTTCCATGGTAGATCAGCTCAACACCAAGGTGAACTCCTTGTCCGACCACACCCTGCGTCTATCCACGGCTCTCACGGCTCTCCAACAACAGGCAAACGATCAGCAGCAACAGATCGCTGCACTCCAGCAGCCAACCCGCTCTGCTCCTAGGGAGGAGCCCCACTTCAGCCTGCCGGAGAGGTGGAACGGGGAGACGGGGAGCCCCGATGGTCTGCTCGCCACGCTGGACATGCAGTTCGAGTGCCAACCTGGACGCTACCCATCTGCACGCTCCCGAGTGGCGCATCTCACCTCCCTGCTCTCCGGACGCGCTGCGGAGTGGGCTGCTGCGCTTTACAATTCCAAATCCCCTGCCTGCAACGACTATGCTGCGTTTGTGTCCGCTCTCCGGAAGACCTTTGTTCCCCCCAGCAGCGAAGTGGGAGCAGAGACGCGCCTTCTCAAACTCCGCCAGCGAGAACGCTCGGTGTGCGCTTATGCGTCGGAGTTTCGCACCATCTCCGCCAAGCTGCAGTGGAATGACTCCGCTCTGCGGGCCGCCTTCCTGGAGGGGCTGGCACACTACATCCGTGATGAGTTGGCGGGAAGGGAGCTGCCTCAGACCCTGGATGAGGTGGTTGATCTGGCGCTGCGCATCGACCAGCGGGTTCTGGTTCGACCCAAGTTATCCACGCGTCCACCCAGGACGCCGGTGCCTTGCCCTCGTTCACCCACGCCAGCTCCTGTACCCATGCTGGCGGAGGAGCCCATGCAGCTCGGCCACCTTCCCCCCGAGGAGAGACAACGACGGTGGCGCGAGGGCCTCTGTGCCTACTGTGGCTCTCCCGACCACCGACGCCTGGACTGCCCGCTACGATCGGGAAACGGGGGGCCCCACTGAGTATTGGGGTCGCTCAGTCTGGGTCTTCTTCTACCCCTGTCGCTACTAACCGTCTCCTCATTCCTGTCACCCTCCTCCATGGTGAGGCCTCACTCCACGTAAACGCATTGGTGGACTCGGGGGCCGCGGACAATTTCATGGACCTAGATCTGGCAAAACGCCTACGGATCCCCCTACAACCCCTGGAGAGAGTTATACCAGTGACCTCGGTGGACGGTAGGCCTCTCCAACCCTACCCAGTCCGAGACCGAACCCAGTCACTCCGTATGATCACCCAAGGCCACCAGGAAACCCTCCATTTCCTGGTCATTTCTGCTCCCTCTTCTCCTCTAATCCTGGGGTTCCCCTGGCTCCGTCTCCACGACCCTCATATTTCCTGGTCCCAGAACCGCCTGCTGGGCTGGGGGACCTTGTGCCAGACCCACCTCGTTCCTCCTCCATCCTCGGCGGGTCTTCCGGACGGGGGCCCCGGCTCCACACCGCCCCACCTGCCGCTGCCCTATTGGGACCTGGCCGCGGTGTTCGACAAGCGGCGCGCCACCTCCCTGCCACCTCACCGGCCATATGATATGGAGATCAAGCTGCTACCCGGAACCAGTCCTCCCCGCGGGTGCCTTTTCTCTCTCGCGCCTCCCGAGACCAAAGCGATGGAAGAATACATCGCCCAGGCCCTCCAGCAGGGGTTCATCTGACCCTCCTCCTCTCCGGGTGCCGCTGGCTTCTTCTTCGTGAAGAAAAAGGAAGGCGATCTTCGCCCCTGCATAGACTATCGGGGTCTGAACAAGATCACGGTCAAGGACCGCCATCCTCTGCCGCTCCTCACTACCGCTCTGGATGCCATCTCCCAGGCACGGATCTTTACGAAACTGGATCTCCGGAGCGCCTACAATCTGGTCCGTATAAAAGCCGAGGATGAGTGGAAGACTGCGTTCATAACACCCACCGGCCACTGGGAGTACCTGGTTATGCCCTTCGGACTATGCAATAGCCCTGCTGTCTTCCAACGTCTCATTAATGATGTCCTCCGCGACATGCTGGGACGGTGGGTGTTCGCCTATCTGGACGATATACTGATCTACTCCAAATCCGAGGCCGAACACATCCATCATGTTCGCGCCGTCCTGACCCGGCTCCTGGACCACAACCTGTACTGTAAACCCGAGAAATGCTCCTTCCATCAGCAGTCCATATCCTTCCTGGGCTACATGATCTCGGACGAAGGGATAACCATGGACCCTCAGAAAATCCAGGCGGTGAAGGACTGGCCCTTGCCAACCAGCCTGAAACAACTGCAGAGTTTTCTGGGTTTCTGCAACTTTTACCGCCGTTTTATAAAGAACTATAGCACCCTCGTAGCCCCTCTCACCTCTCTCACTCGACCAGGCTCCCCTGGCCAGCTGTTTCGTCTAACTCCCGACGCCATTCGGGCCTTCCGCCACCTGGTCACCCGCTTTACCTCGGCCCCGATCCTCCGCCATCCAGATCCTGCAGTTCCCTTTGTGGTCGAGGTCGACGCCTCTGACGTCGGCGCCGGCGCCATCCTGTCTCAAGGCGGGCCCGACGACAGGCTCCATCCCTGCGCCTACTTCTCCAGGAAGTTTTCCACCACCCAGCAGAAGTACGGTGTGGGCGACCGTGAGTTACTGGCCATAAAATGGGCATTGGAGGAATGGAGGCAGTGGCTTCTGGGCACCACTCGGCCTTTCACGATCTGGACTGACCATCAGAACCTGACCCACATTAAATCTGCCAAGCAGCTTAACCCTCGCCAGGCTCGCTGGGCCCTCTTCTTTGAACCCTACGACTTCCATCTCGCCTACCGCCCGGGAGCCAAGAACCAGAAGGCGGACGCCCTCTGCCGCCAATTCACCCACTCCACGCCCTCGTCCGAGCCAGCGCCAATCCTCCCGGAACACCGCTTCCTGGGCCAACTGAAGTGGCCGTTGGAGGAAGCTATCCAGAACGCCCTCCGGGACGACCCCGCGCCTCCAGAGACCCCCGCGGGTCGCCTCTATGTCCCCACGGCCTGTCGCAGCGAGGCGTTGTCCTGGGCCCACTCATCACGCCTGTCTGGCCACGCTGGTTTCTCCAGAACTCTTAAATTCCTCCAGCGAGCCCTCTGGTGGCCAGGCATGGCGAGGGATGTGAAATAATACACCAGCGCCTGTGACGTCTGTGCCCGCTCCAAGAACCCCAACCAGGCCTCGGCTGGTGCCCTCCGACCTCTTCCGGTGCCCAGCCACCCCTGGTCCCACGTGGGGCTGGACTTCGTCACGGGTCTCCCGCCGGTCAATAACCTCAACACTGTCATGACGGTTACGGACCGCTTTTCCAAGTCTGTCCATTTCATCGCCCTTCCGGGTCTCCCCTCAGCCCAACGCACAGCGGAACTGTTCCTGGAGAACGTGGTGCGCCTCCACGGGTTCCCAGTCGACGTGGTCTCGGATCGGGGGCCCCAGTTCACGGCCCGGTTCTGGAAAGCTTTCTGTCGGCTGATGGGAGCATCGGTCAGTCTATCTTCAGGCTACCACCCGCAGACCAATGGCCAGACGGAGCGGGCTAACCAACAGCTGGGTCGGTACCTTCGTTGTTTTGTCTCGGCTCAACCCTCGCAGTGGCCTAAATACCTCCTCTGGGCGGAGCTGTCCCACAATCTTCACACCTCATCTGCCACTCGGCTGTCCCCTTTCGAGGTCTGCTATGGCTTCCAGCCCCCGGTCTTTGCCCACCAGGAACCCGAGGTCGCCGTTCCGGCAGCGGAAGCCATGGTGAGACGCTGCAAGAACGCCTGGATCAAAGCACGAGCCTCCATAACCAGAGCTAACACCAGCTATGCTCACCAGCATCTCCGTCGACACCGTCCTGGTCCCTCCTATGCTCCTGGGGACAAGGTCTGGGTGTCCACGGCTGACCTTCGGATCCGTGCCGGGTCCAAGAAACTCGCCCCTCGGTTCCTCGGCCCATACCCCATCCAAAGGGTCATCAACCCGGTCACGTACCGGTTGCGGCTGCCGGTTACTCTCCGCATCCATCCCACCTTCCATACCTCCCGGCTCAAGCCCTACGTGGAGTCCTCCCTTCTCCCGCCTCCGGCTCCGGCGCCGCCTCCTGCCCACTTCCTCGACGGTGAGCCTATCTACACCGTCCGGCGCATCCTGGACGCTCGCCGCAGGGGTCGGGGCTGGCAGTACCTGGTGGACTGGAAGGACTATGGCCCCGAGGAACGCTCCTGGGAGCCGGCTCGGTCCATCCTGGACCCTTCCCTGATCTCTGACTTCTGGGTCCGCCGGGGTCGCGCTGGGACTTCTGGAGCCGTCCCTGGACCGGGGGGTCCTGTCAGGACTCAGGTATCTCCCGGCTGACCTTCGGACCACAACTCCCGACATGCCCCTCGTGGGGAGCTCCCAGCGTGCTCCTCGCGGGGATTCCCTCCACGTCACAGCCAAGCAAGGCTATATATGGAAGACGCCGTGACCGGCTTCTCATCTCAGTCATCGTTTCTTCCTCACAGAGATACGACCAGAGAAATAATAAAACTGTTAAAACGTCTCACCTTGTTCGTCTCCTTCATCCAGTCTGATCAGCCTGACAATGTGACGTTCATGAACAAATCAAATCTTTTGACATTTGAAGGAACACATAGCTCTCCTTGCTCTCACGGCTATATTTCGTTCAAAGGAGCTAGTTTTTTGAATGGCTCTCTGAGGTAAAGACCAACTAATGAACGGCAATGAATCCCATCACTACCACCCACACTTGTGTTAATCATTCCTTCAAAAGCATGATCTTTACAACAAAGAAACAATCAATCAAACACAAACTCCCTAACTTACTTGTCAATTTTATAAACATTCCACACAGTGCTCTGCATTGTGCTTTTATTTTGAAAAAATGTTGTTATAGTGATTAATATTAGAATAATGTGGATAGACCTAATAATCACGTTCAATTCTATATGTAAATATTCACATTTATTTTCTTCTTTTATTGCATCCTAAAGGTATACATCCCAAGTGAAATTTAGTCTGTTGCCATATGCCCCAGAGTTAGATAAGTGGGGAAAAGTATTTTATAACCAGCCTATTTGTTTTGTTAGCTTTAGCTTGGCATAAACAATGTAAGTGAATGGTAACAGCTAGCATTTAGTGTGAAAAAGTCATAACATTACTCAATAATGATCTTAATTTTTTGAGTGACCTCAATAATCATATTTAGACTTGGGACTGCATTACGACAAAGCCCCGCTGTAAGCCTCATCTGCAAGGCACGCCGTGGCCCCAAAGTGTGTCTACTTCAGTTGTTGTGTATTCAGACATTTTTAGTGCCATGTCCTGTGCTGTTCCTTCAAAAAACTGTTTCAGGTATAAACATAGTGGTCACGCATTTGTGTTTACAGAAGTCTGTGTCTTTTTGACTTTGAATGATTTAAATGCTAGCTGTTACCATTCACTTACATTGTTTATGCTAAGCTAAAGCAAGCAGAACTCTGCCAGATTAGGAGAATGACTGACCTGGTCACAAAATGCTTTCTCTCACTTATCTAACTCTAAGGAGTATGGCAACAGACTAAATTTCACTTAGGAGTGGAATATCACTTTAAAATGTGCGGTTTGCTCCCTAAACACCACACACACACACACACATACACACATGCACGCACATACTCACACATGCATACGTGCACGCATTTACTTGTCTTTAAGTAGACAAATTTTAACTTTTAACCTGTAGTGTGGACATTACCACGTTGTGGGGACATTTAACTGTAGCCTAGCCTGCCAGATTTGCCCTCTGTCTATTCTACACAGAAGACGAGTCTGGATACTCAGAGTTAGAGGACACCATCAGGGGCGGGACTAGCCAGCTCAAAGATAGCTTCAGAAAAAAGGCAGAAATGACAACAGTATTGCACGACGCTGCAGTTTATTTTAGCTGTAGTCAAAGATGGCGTCTGACGATGGTGCAAACATCTTTTAACACTTCTTCTTCTTGTGGTTTTAAAGACACATCCAAGTAATTTAGAACAGAGGAAAGGGTTGCAGCCCACTCCACTTCAGACGTCATCTTCGTTGTTTATGAGAAACCAAAAGTCATGTGTGTTATATATGCTGCTCAGCGCTGATTGGCTCAGTTAGAATTGTCAGGGGGTGGGGTTATTTAAATTGAGGCCCTTTGCTTCCCATAAAGCATTGTGGCTGGCCTAATTTGGCTGGTCCACTTAGTGACAAAATACATGGTTTTAGAGATATGGTGGGAATTAACTTTTGGTTTAGATTAGGATTAGGAACAAAACAGCATTGGTTATGGTTAGAGTTAGGGTATGGGTGGAGTCACCAAAAATGAATGGAAGTCAATGGAGGGTTTACACAAGGATACAGAGATGTATGTGTGTGTACTGTGCACACACCAATCAATGGGGAAATTGTTTAGTCTGTTATATGAGGACTTTAAAAATCAGCAATTCTCTGAAGATGATTAGGGACAGAAATAGAGGTAAATTTAGTCAAAATAAATAAATAAACAAATACGACCTTCAGGAAGTATAATATATCAATGCGACTTTTAATTAGTTCGGTAACGTCTGGCTGCTCTGGGGCCAAATTTAAAGAATGACTCGAGACTTTTATACGTTTTGTCTTAAACTGCTTTATAAAAAATGCGCACTGACATAAAAACGATCGTTGTATTTGCACCCAGACAACACAATAACTGACAGTCCTGCATGCAGTTGCTCAGTGTGATGGGGGAGGCAGAGACATCCCTCCCCCACCTCCTCTGGGTGAGCGGTTTAAAGTTTCTCCTGCCAGGCTCTGATTGGTCCGTGAAGTTTCTCAGATGGGAATAACTTCAGAGCTCCCAGTCTCCTGATGCACAGCGGTCTGGAGAGCGCGTGAGGCTGCTGCAGAGGATGCCAAAATATGGAGGCTGCTAGAGGTAGAGCTGTGGTTTTATAGAGGAACTTTGGTCTATGTTAGAAAGGAAACCGGAACCTTGGAATATTTATTTTTATTTACGTCGTCAGATGCAGAAAATGTTTGGTTTTGGGGGTTGGATTAACGCGACCTGGATTCTGCTTTTTGCCATTTTTGACACGTCCTTTTCTAATTATTCCGAAGACCAGTGCAGCTGGAGAGGAAGGTAAATGTTTAGGGTTTTATTAGTTTTGTGATGCTTGCACCCAAAATGCATCCCCTTAAATATGCTACAGGTGTGTGTGTGTGTGTGTGTGTGTGTGTGTGTGTGTGTGTGTGTGTGTGTGTGTGTGTGTGTGTGTGTGTGTGTGTGTGTGTGTGTGTGTGTGTGTGTGTGTGTGTGTGTGTGGCGGCTCGTGCAGAAGTCGGTGATCATCGGTGATTAGGATGCAGCGCGCCTACTGGGTGTAATTAAAACGTTTGCATTGCTCTGCTGAGATGTGGTCCCTGGCATGTCTGCAGGAAGCGCACCGGGCAGCAGACATGCCGGAGCCTGGAGGATTAGTTCAAAGGCGTGGAAAAAAGAAACCGATCTGGAGCTGCAAGCTTGCAGATAATTGATTCGTTTATTTAGGATATTTAAAATGTTGGTAATGGCTGCGTTTGGGAGCATTTAGAACACAAATGTGCCGGTAGGTGGCGCATTATTTCAGTTTATGCTCTGAATTAATTTTAAAACTTGGTTTACTTTGACTAAATTCCTTTGATCTAACAAACCTTCTTCTTTCTTCTTTCTTCTTCTTCTTCTTATTATTATTACTATATATTTGTGCAAAGGTCTTAAGCAAAAAGATGAAAATTTTGAGATAAACCTGATTCTAACTTTGTGCCCCCTCCCAGTGGATTGTCCCAGCAGAAGGGCAGCGTGGAGCAGATTTCTCTCCACTGCTCTGAGGGCACTCTGGACTGGCTGTATCCCAAAGGGGCCCTGCGTCTCACCCTCTCACCCCGCCTGGCTTCAGCAGTGGTGGGACCTGGTGGCAGCAGCTCTGGACTCATCACCGCCTGTGTCAAGACCTCAGATCAGTTCCACGGGGCCCAGCTGTACCTGGAGAGAGACGGTGTCCTGGAGCTCCTGGTTGGGGACAGGATAGAGTCATCCCCACCCCCAAGGGTCCGCTGCTTCAGCCGGCTGCCTGGCGAGAAGCTGGCCCTCTTCCTGCAGGCTACGCCCCATCAGGACATCAGCAGGAGGATTGCGTCCTTCCGCTATGAGCTGAGGGGGGACTGGACAGCCCACATGTCTCTAGACTCTAACTCCATCAGCAGTGAAGGTGAGAACAGGTTTCCCCCCTCCCCCCTCTCCCCACTGAAAGGTTCCAGTTGTACTGATTATATTTTACCCCGTAAATCCAGTGAGGATGATTCATTACTCAGTCCAGATTTCTGTGGTTGGACTTTCCACGACTCATGCAGAGTGTAGAGAGGGAGAGGAAGTGGCCAAACTTTCCCCAGAGCTGGTTTGAAGTAGGGGGGTGGACAAAAGCACAGTATGTGGGGACTTCTCCACCGTCCAGAGGCCTTTGAATGGCTGCCGCGTGAGTATTCTGGGATTACTCCGGTCTCCTAGGTAACACAGGGGCCTGTGCCCAGCTGAGATGCTCCCCTCCTTTTGTTGAGCTGCCTCTCTGTGGGGGGACTTGTCCATAGGAGTGTACCCCCCCCCCCCCCACCACCACCACCACCACCACACACACACACACACATTTTTCTCCCACACACTTATTAGTTTGGGAAGGGGAGTTTGTGGAGATGAAGGAATCCCATTTAGGAGGAGGATGCGTGGGATGGGCTGATCAACCATTAGGAAAAGTGCCAGAACTTTTTTCTCTGCAGATTTCTTGTTTCAAGTTTATGCTTTTTTATTGATATTTCTATTATATATGAAGTTTATCTTAGGAGTCCTCTTCTTAGGCCCATGAAGAGGCATGCCTGCTTCAGTTGGGACGTTTCATTTGAACTTTAAATAGTCTAACACCTCCAAACTGCTTTGGTCATCCTTCACCAACTATAAAAGTAACAGCTGTGTGTTTACAGCTCCTTTGTTGTATGTTCTTGACTTTAAGGTTTGGACCACATCTCACATTTCAGTGCATGGATCTGGAGCGGCTATCCTTAGTTTCCAAGGATTTTCATATAAATGGGTTTCTTGAGTCGTTCAAAGTCTGAACTAACTCTTTTGCTTTATATCTTTGCTCCAGACGCCTGCCGACCCTGCAACAACACAGAGATCCTGATGGCTGTTTGCACCAGCGACTTTGGTGAGTGATCAGACGTAGAAACTTAAGCCCAGGAGAACCTGTAAGAAAAATGTCCTTATCCAAAATGTAAAAGGTTTTTCCACCAAACTGGTCTCAGTGTTTCCCTGGCAACATAGGAGAGAGTGCTCTCAAAGAAGTCACAGAGTCATACTTGGCAAGTGTAGATCTTCATGTAGTTTTTGCAATTCAGAAGTGTGAGGAATGTGAGACAGCTTTGGGAAAAGTTGGGGACCAAATGGCAAATAAAATATGTCACTTCATGTTGCAGTTATGTCACACGCCCTAAGTGACCTGATCAGATATTAAAGTTGTTCCAAAAATGTCACAAATTCAAATTTTATGCGATTCCCAGTGATAAAAAACAATGCTTCCTTAGATCGACACCATCTCAGTCCTAAAATGCTTTTGTTTCTGTAGCGCCAATGTTTTGCAGGTCCAGAGAGACTGAAAGGGTCTAAAAACAGCGTCATGGACACCAACAGGGCGACCAAAAGACTGCGTTTTAAACGGCGTTTAAAGTTTAGCGTGAATACAGCATTAGGTCCTCATATCCAAAGCAGAAGATTAAAGATCACATCAACTCCCATTTTGTTGCTCTTTGATTTAGCCCCTGAGTTTAAATCAGGAGTCAGTAACATAGTTTGTGACTTCCTTCATAAAGACTTCAACATCACCCAATAACACTAAAATCCCTTCACGAACACTGTTTGCAGCTAAGACCGGGGTTTTCTGAGAAACAGGATAAACACAGTGGTCCTTCCTGCTCCACAGAACCTTGGAACACATCAGAGAGAACCCAGCAGCACACTGGATGAGACGTTTAGAGTGGAGCAATTACTTGGGCTTGTGGGGAAAGTAAAGCAGCTGGAACCAACTTAGAAGCGGTTTCAGCACCAGAGCCGATGCAGCTCTGGAAACACCGAGTTCAGTCATTATGAGGATCAGTGGGCGGGTCGGGGTTTTCCATCTAAACATTCAAATGAAGGCAGAAACAGAAGTGCTGCACTTAGAGCAACTTTTTAGTAATGAAATGATGTAAAATGTACAGTGGAAACTGACCCGACCGTCCTGTTTCTCTTTAGTGGTTCGAGGTAACATCCGCACGGTGGAGGAAGACGAGAATTTACGGGCGGCAGTGATCATGGTCAGCGCCACCCGTGTGTTCCGTCAGAAGTACGCCCTGTTCACAGGCAGCAGCCGCCTGGCCAGCCGGGGTGAAATTCGGACTCTGCTTCAGTGTGGCGTCAAACCGGGACCCGGAAGCTTCCTTTTCACCGGCAGGGTCCACTTCGGCGAGGCCTGGCTGGGCTGCGCTCCACGCTACAAGGACTTCCAGAGGACTTACGCCGAGGCCAAAGCGGCCCGGCAGATTCCCTGTGAACTGCCTGTAGACTGAAACGCTGCAGCAGAACGATCAATGATGCAGAGTTATTTAGAAATGGTGCTGAAACACATCTCAGTTCAGGAAGAGGCCAAGTGAGTCCATAGAGTCTCCAGTGGATCTTTCTAAAGGACTGAGGAGTGAAACGGACATCCGCTTCAGTGCAATATGCAGTCACAGGCAGTGGAAAACACGGTGGAGTCGAGAGCTGAGCAGTTAAAAAAAAAACCATCACAGAAAATCAAACTCTGAATGAAAAGCTTTCATGTGGCATGAGTTCAGGGACAGGAAAAGCAGTGGTCAGAGCGGCTGAGGACTCTTCATGCAGCTGCTGCTGTGGTTTAACGGTTTACTGGCCACCATGTTTTTCCTCAGATTAAGTGTAACCAGCAAAGTTCAGCTGACTGCTTCAATGCTGTCTTCCTCTAATTTCCTCCTGGAAGGAAAACTATTTGCACTTGTGAAGGAAAGGGAACGGTCTGCAAAGTCAAATGCTGCAAGCACGTAAAACCAAATGAAAGAAAAGCAAATCTATGTAGCGTAGAGGACCGATGGAGAATTTAATATAAGTACAGATGATTTTAGCGTGTATGGTGGCAACATGAAGCAGAGGTGTTGAAAGCTCTTCCATGTTGTAGCCGGCCTGAGACGGGCTTTCAGATGCAGGAGAGGCTTAATTCAGTGACTTATGGTTTAAAAACACGACAGAAACCACCTGAGTTCGGCCAAAGCGGGCAGGAATCTGGTTGCTGATGATTCATTTTGAGCTCCTTGTCAGCAAACGTTAAAAAAACACAAAGTCCACAGTTTTCCTCTGATTTTAAGATGGCGTTTGGCTTGTTAAGACAAAATATGCATTCTGTACAGAACATCAGATATACATCTGATTTCAAATGCACTACACCATCATGAAGGATTAAAACCAAATGACCATGATTTCAACTGCATTGTTTATAAGTGACATGAATTCATTTTACTGTCTGCGGGAGTGTACATATGTTTATAAGAAATATATAATGAAACAAAAACCTATTCTGTCAATGCTGTGGATGTTCTTGTGTTATTAAAATATTCTGTAAGGAAAAATGTTTTTTTTTTGTTGTTTTCTTAAACTTTTATAAACTCTAAGTGTTTTTCCTGCTCTGTAATTCTCATATCTAGAGTGTCGGAGTCGTTTGTACGGCGGTGCACGGTGAGTCTTTACGCTTTTCTACCATCCTTGGAAGTTTTCTCAGACATAAGTCACTTGAAGGACTCGTGAATCAGGTTCCTGAAGGCTCAGAACAAACGCCATGCCAGGAGGGGGGAGCAGGTCTGAAAGGCGGCAGAGATTTAGAGACTGTTCAGGACTCGGGCGGGGAGGGGGTGAAGGCGGGGGTTTGGACAGGGAAGGAGCTTGAAAACAGCAGTTGGAATGCTCTTGTCCTCGGCCTCCCGTATTCACAATCCAGGAAGCAATAAATTGCCATTAAGGGAGAAGCGTGGCAGATCGGACTGGGCTGAGGTGCCACACAGTCGCTTGCTTTATCCTGACCACGCGTGTGCACAAGTGCACAATCAAAGCAACGTTCTTCCCTCCCTGGACCTTACATTTATTTGAGTTAAACATGTCTGTCACTTGGGATTCCTCAGACCAGACTGCATGATAGTTTGTTTTTTTTATCTTTTACAGAAACACCACTGTTTCATCTTGTTGTAAATAAATATGCTACACAGAACGGAGTGAAATTTACAGTGTGCAATCAGTCTGGTTTCTATAAAGCAGCTGAGAGAGCTAACACGGAGTTTGGTCAGAAAGGCTCAAGCTGAGTCCTGCAACTGGACCGCTTTCTCCCACAGAAAGGGCACTGAATCACCGCCGCACCGTGTGACCAAACCTTCCCGACCATTTATTGCCTCAGTGCCCCTTTAAACATCCTGTGGCTGTGCTGCACACACACACACACACACACACACCCTCCCTTGCAGCCCATCTGAAGTTACTGCTGCAGCCCGATAAGCCTAAACAAAGAGCCCACTAACTGTGGTCCCTATCCTGATACATCATGTGACATTTTGACAAAGCTAAACTTCCTGCATTGTTGTCACTTTGTGACCCCAGCTTGAACCCCTAAAAAGGAGAATTTACGTCAAGGCAGCAACAATTACACAGAAATACAGCTTATCTTGTTGTCTCTGAGCATTTTGGAGGATTTATTAGATTCAGAGCCTGAAAACCTTTTTGTGGTGGCACAAGTTTTGCAGTGACTCGCTCCTTCACTTTGTCCTGTAGTGCAGCTGAGGTGAAACTTGTGTGTGTGCCAAAGCAGGAAGTACTCAGAAATGAATAGTCCATTACAGAAGATGGGGGTCTTCGAGTGTAGATGTGCATCAGTCCCTGAGGGAGTTTGACATTCAGAGACACAACTCTAAAGATGAGAGCCGAGACAGGAAAGGTGTGCCTTATTTCAGTAAAGCACAACCCCACACACACAATGCTGGAGCCATGTTTTTCAGGAAAAACCTTTCCTGTTATCCAACCATATAAAGGTTCATAAATCAGACCTGCAAGCCAAAAAAAAAACAAACAAAAAAAAAAAAAAGCTCGGACCTGACGCTAATCCTCCTGGATTTTTCTCAAGTGGAACTGTCTTGTCATGGGTTCTCCATCTAATCCTCATAACGTTGTCCACACACAGCTGCTTGTTCCTGGTTTGGATCCAGAACAGAAACGGCCATGCTCTGACACAAACGGTTCTCTCTTTGTGCCAGTGAGCATTTAAGGTTTGTGTCTGGGATTCACGTCTTACTCATCAGAGGCAGTGAGTGAGGAGATGAGAGTTTAGAGTGCACTGTAACCATTTCCATCCCAGAAGTCCCGTTTCTGCTTTCAGTCAAGAGAAAATCTTTATTCCAATACAACACATAAAATGTTGACACTAAAATTTACACTGAGCTGCTTAAATGTAAAGACTACATATTTAATTTCAACATAATTTAGTGGAATAACTCAGTAGACATAAAGCAACACTAAACAAGTTTCCCACTTCTTCCTCCTACTGGCTGAAAGTGGAATTACAACTGTCGTAAACAACCCTGCTGCCGCCTGCTGTAGCTAGCGCTAACAATGAGCTAACTGATACCAAATAAGCCACAAAGGGAACAGATCTGACTGCTATTATTACTTACAAGTCCAGCAGCAACAAAGCCAGGTCACCATCAATCTGTGATTTTGTAGCCTCCTTTAGCTCCCTCAAATGACTGTAGGCTCCACAGATGGTCACTCTGGCATTTGCTTTTTGCTTCACCTCCAACGACAATACTCTCATAAGCCAAGTTCATATTTCTCTGTCAGAAATTTGCACTCGTTTGCATATTGACGTTGAGGTTTTCCTTATACTTTTCCGTTGGTGTGTGAGGGTTGTGAAGCAATTCTCTGCCAGGACAGCAGGGGGCGTGACTGTTTCTGGGGTATCCTGCCATCACTGCAGCCACATCTCTGGTATGTTTACCACTGTGTGTTAACAATGTGTTAATGTATTTCAGAAACTTAACACAGAAAAATTGTCCCTCGTTCTCCTTCACCCCCTTCATGCAGTCGCCACCTCCAAACCCACGTTTCCCGCAATTTCCTGACATGGATAAAACATTTGTTGCGTGTCTTTGTACTCATTCAGTCACGTGTGTATTAATGTTTATGTCATCTGACTTTTTACATGAGACATTTGTCAATCTGCTTCGTATTTGTCAGTAGATATCTTCAGCTCTTGTTTTATACTTTTGAGGGGAATAGCGGTGCTATTGACAAAGTTAAAGGAAACAGCATCCTGACCAATCACGTGCTTGCGGTTCAAGTCGCTTTCGATAGACAGTTAGCGCTACCAGGATTTCTGTTGATGGAAAGTAACAAAAAAAATTTTCAGAAAAAACTCCCAATACTTTTATTTTCCCAAAGATAATGTCAAGCTAAACGTCTTTTGAGGTAAGCTAATGTGCTTTGGTATGTTTGGGCTTTTCAGAATTGAAATGTGATTTCTCTACACCGCAATTTTAAGTAGAAATTTGTTTGTGTGTGTGTGGGTGTGTGTGTGTGTGTGGATACGTACGAATGACGTGCACAGTATGTGTATGTATATAAAATTTAATGATTGTGTAAGATGAGACCCCAGGAAGAATAGCGACTGTATGTCAGTAACTAATGGGGATCTAAATAAACAAACACAGAACAAACTTAAAGCGGGTAAGCACAGTTTCTGCTCAGCAGAGGGCTACAGAGTGAAGTCCAATGTGACATTGCTAAAGTTTCTGGCTGAAGAACCATTGAAACTGATTTGAAAGTGTAGTGGGAGATCATTTCCTCTCCTGATTAGCGGAAGGTGCCGTCAGTCAGCGTTGGTAACCAATCACCTGCTGGCTGTACAACTACAACGGGCCAATGATGTTCAGCAGTGGTAGAACGCTGAACTGTCTGCTAATTAAGGGCACGCCCCCTTGTCTCTTCCTGCAGTTTATATCACTAACTTTGTCATGCTACGTTCTTTGCCTTGCATCACTCATGACTATGGCTGGGAACAGGCATGTACGGGGGGGGGGGGGGGGGATTGAGCACCTGCGCCTTTTGTCCGAAGTGCCCAAAATGCCCATTTTCCGGTCTTCCGTCAGATTTTACCGTCCAAAATTGTCAAGCATGTCATTGATGGGAGGGTTATCACTGGTTTTGGTTGTTTTTCTGGCTTTCTGGTGAATCTGTGGTGTAGACCCTGCAGGCGTGGACACTGCAGGCGTAGTCCCTGCAGGTGTAGACACTGCAGGAGTGGACCGGCACACTGCAGGCATAGACCCTGGAGGCATAGCCTTGCTCACGGGCCCCAACCCCAGGCCTGGCTCCAGGGTGGGACCCTGGTAACCCTCCGGGACAGGTACTCCGACTCTTTGTTTTTACGTCTATGAAAGATCTTCTGACCTTCAGCTCTTGCTGGGTAGGTTCGCAGCTGAGTGTGAAGTGGCTGGGATGACGATCAGCACCTCCAAATCTGAGACCATGGTTCTCGGCCAGAAAAGGGTGGCTTGCCAACTCCGGATCGGGAGAGAGGTCCTACCTCAAGTGGAGGAGTTTAAGTATCTCGGGGTCTTGTTCACAAGTGAAAGTAGGAGGGATCGGGAGATCGACAGGCGGATTGGTTCAGCATCTGCAGTGATGCGGACGCTGAGCCAGTCTGTCGTGGTGAAGAGGGAGCTGAGCCAGAAAGCCAGACAGGCTCTCGATTTACCGGTCGATCTACGTCCCAATCCTCACCTATGGTCATGAGCTTTGGGTAATGACCGAAAGAACGAGATCGCGGATACAAGCGGCCAAAATGAGTTTCCTCCGTAGGGTGGCCGGGCTCAGCCTTAGAGATAGGGTGAGGAGCTCGGACATTCGGGAGGGACTCGGAGTAGAACCGCTGCTCCTCCGGATCGAAATGAGTCAGTTGAGGTGGTTTGGGCATCTGGTCAGGATGCCTCCTGGACACCTCCGTGGGGAGGTGTTTCGGGCATGTGCTGCCGGCAGGAGACCCCCAGGTCGACCCAGGACACGTTGGAGAGGTTACATCTCCAATCTGGTCTGGGAACGCCTTAGGGTCCTGCCGGAGGAGCTGGTGGAGGTGGCTGGGGAGAGGACGGTCTAGATCTCTCTAGTTGGGATACTGCCCCCGCGACCCGGACGCAGATAAGTGGAGGAAGACGACGACTATGAATCTCTAAATAATCTCTAAATAAATAAACCTGAATGTGTCATGACTCTCATTTTTCAGCCTTCATTCAGCTCACCTGGTCCCCTCACCAAGCTCCTGACAAGCCCTGTTTCCCTGGCAACCACCATCAACTCCATTCATCTCACCTGTTCCTGTAATCAGCTTCATCCACTTCACCTGCTCCTGACTCCTCAGCTCATCACTCACACCTGCTATATATTCACCAGTCTGCCACCAGTTCCCTGCCAGACTATTTACAGCCCTGCCAGTAAATTCTCCAGCGATTCACCCTGCCTGATCTCTGCCTCTGGACCTCGTTTTTCTCCTGACCCCTGCCATTCATGCTGCCTGCCATTTCGGCCTTCGCCTGTCTCCGACTCTGTCTCCAGCCTCGCCCACCTGGTAACTCTGCTTCAAATAAAGATTTTTTTTAATCTATTTTTACTGTGTTTGGCGTCTTCACGGGTCTTCCAAGTTCAGTTCATGACAGAATGACTAAGGGCACAGGAGAACCAAAGATAAATAACTAATGACCTGAGGAGGGATGCAGACAAGGAGACACATAAGGGAGATGCAGGACGCAGACCATGACAGAGGGAGTCATATTGATTAGACACAGGAATGTGTGACCTAGACTGAAACTGCTTAGGAATGAGATTCAAATCTGCATTATAGGTACTGGAAAGGTGAAATCTAAATCCTGCCCCTATTTAAAGTGGGTTTTTCACGTTTGACATAGATAGCTTCTTTTACTCCTCTCTCAAACCATCTCTTTTCTCTGTCCAGAATGTGGACTTTGTCATCTTCAAAGGTGTATCCCTTGTCCTTCAGGTGAAGGTGGACTGTAGAGTCCTGACCTGAAGAGGTGGCTCTCCTGCGTTGTGTTATGTTCTCGTGTAATTGTTGTTTAGTTTCTCTAATGTAAACATCTGCTGGACAGTCCTTACTGCACTGGACTGCATAAACGACCCCACTGAGCTTCTGTTTGGGTGTTTTGTCTTCTGGATGGACCAGGTTCTGTCTGAGGGTGTTGTTGGGTTTAAAGTTTATCAGGATGTTTTGTTTGGAGAAGATTCTTCTAAGTTTCTCTGAGACTCCTGCCACGTATGGGATGATGGTGCCTTTGTGTAAAGGGTGTTGTTGTTGTTAGGTTGGTAACAGGGCTCTCATGTTTAGTGGTAAGTCCAGTGAGAACATGGAATGGGATCAAGAATTTTCTACTGACAGGAAAAAGATCTCAGCTAACATAGCTGTAGATCACACTGGATAACCTTCTGTGGTTGCATTTATTTTACTACCTCTTACTAGAGCTGTCTTTGGTAAGTGCAAAGTGAATTTGGTTGTACACCTGTGCAACAGCAATAAATTATCTTGATTTCTGTTAAATGTACTTCCTGAATGAGTGACTTTTAAGGCTAAAATAACAAAATAACAAATACAGACAGAAGGACGACTTCTTTCTTCTTTTATAATGCGTTGCATCACCACCTGGTATCAGAACAGGACTCAGTATTGGAAGATAATCAAAAATCAAACAACTTGGACTCGGATCAGGGGCAAAAAAGTGGTTGTAACATCTCTAGATATAAGTCAGCTTTAAAAACTAAAACTATTATTTATGAACTAACATTAAAACTAATGATATTAATTGATATATTTTTATTATGCTGTTTGAACCCAAGGGTCTCATTATCTGAATTTTCTAACTTGTTGGATTGGGAATCTGTTTAAAAGTGTTGCTCCATAAGTGCCCCTTTTTTTTATTTGAGCACCCGCCCTGTCAAAGGTCTTTGCACGGCCCTGCTGTTAAGTGTTTATCTGAAAATAAAATATTATCTAAAAGTGTTGAGACAAAGCAACATTGCATTCAGGCTGCAGGGTTGCTGGTGCAAATCCAGTAAGGAAAAAGAGAAAATATCTCTGAACAGGAAGTAGAATTCATAACAAGGAGTGGAGCATTTCACTAGTGGTGGATCTATTTCACCACAATCTTTATTTACAAAAAGAGGGAAAGGACGTGTGTGTTAATGAGGGCTGCATTCCATTCCTGCAGCTGTGCATGCTATTGAATATGAAGAGGTTCTCACAAACATGTCCTCATGATTCCACCTGTGCTTTCCCCACTTTTGCAACTTAGGATGTCATGAGGTATCATAAAGTATCTTTTTTGTCTTCGTTCACACTACAGCTCATATTTTAGCACCCTTCATTTTTAGATCATTGTAAATAAATCTGTTGATTCTTTTAAATTTGAGGTTGTTGTTTTTTTTTTTGTTTTTTTTTTTTTTACTAGATCTGCAGCAGAATGTTTGAAAGCCCAGTTCAACCTTCCAGAATCCTGCAGATGAGGTTCTGGTGTTAGGACTTGACTTTCTGTTCCTGAAGCCTAAATGCTAAATCGCTGCCTAAGAATCACCTCTTCCCCCCTGACAGTCTTGAGTCCATCATAGTTTTTTGTTTGTTTGTTTATTAAACGTGTTATATCCCACCATGTATTTGAAATTGCAGCTAGGCTTCTGATATGGAATGCACCACCAGCTTTTCCATGTCAATAAAGTTTTCCATGAAGGCAAAACAAACCCATCCAACCATGTGGTCTGCTTATGTCTTCGTATGAGTCAGCGGCTGTGCTCTGTCCTGTTTATCTATCAGCAGCTGAGAGCAAGGGGAATCAGTTTGCAGACATCCCAGATTCCCAGCTGACAGTGTCTCATTCCCACAACGCTCCGAAACAGCCGGAGGTGACAAACTCCAAATGGAGACTGTGACTTAGCCAGCATACCCCTTGCCGTTCTGCTCCTCCTGGATGGATGACATTTTTAGACTCATCTTGATCTGGGAAAACTGTCTGGATAAGGAGTTCAGTTTTTATATATTTTTTAATATATTTATTTATTTGTCAGATGCATTTATCCAAAGCGACGTTCAATTGTTAACCTATAGGGCGTGTTGTGATCTGTGGGGGAAACCGGAGTACCCGGAGGAAACCCACGCATGCATGGGGAGAACACGCAACTCCACGCAGAAAGGCCACTGGCTGGTTTTGAACCTGCAATCTTCTTGCTGCGAGGCAACAGTGCTAACCACTGCGCCACCATGCAGTTTGGGTGGGTTTGAGTGGGGGGTCAAGGTAGAATTGAGAGCAAGTGCAATGAGCATGTTTATCTGGCCATGTTATCCCTCTGAAGTGCTGAAGGGAGGAGATCAAGGAGCCCCCCCCCACCCCCTCCTCTTTGTTCCTCAAGAGCCTGCAGATGGCCGTAATCCCCTCCAAAATGTGCGGTGAAAATCCATCAAGACGGGGTGGACATGGTGTAAGGGTGTGGAGGCGGGTGAAGCACAAGTTGGGTCAAAGAAGCGTCTTCGGTTCTTTCCCGCCAAAATAAAAGTATTGTGAGGAAAGACAGAGGGAATGAATCTCAGCCCCCTCTGACAAACGCCAGGCTCAACCACAGCTGCCACCTCCTCTCCGGATCTGGGAGCTGATATTGCCTGAGGGGAGAACGACCACAAGATTCTCCAAACGCTGACGTCAAACACCAGTCACATTACTTAAAGTTATAGATGCAGTGCCTCACAAGGATGTGCAATGGAGCAAAAACCGATGACTGATGTAGAATAACTTTAGATTTATTTTGCATCCTTTGAATTTTGCTTTTCTGTTTTTGCTGTTTGACTCAGGAGAGTTCAAATTAAACATAAAGAGTCAGACACACTTCATTAATCTAAAAACTCTGCAGCACTTATGGTCAGAATTACATAATATTCCTTCCAGAATAATTATCATCAAACTTTATTTATAAAGTGCTCTGACAATCACGAACATGACCAAAGTGCTTTACGCATCAGAAGTATATGTAAAATATGCAGTTAGCAAGCAAGATGCAAACTCTAAGTCTCAGAAACAAAAAGTAAAACTATTAGATCAAGACTCTAAATAAAACTATTACAAAGAGCTTTCTTTGCCAAGTTTGCTTGACAGCTAAATAATGAAAGTGCATTTGCAAATTATTTTTTAAGATCACAAATGAGGGAGCTATTCTGATGAGATAAACCGATACAGTCTTGGAGTCATGGTCGAAAAAGCACGGTCACCTCTCAATGTCATTTTGCACCTGGGAACCACCAGTAGGCACTGGTTGGTGGACTAAAGAGAATGTGGTGCTGATCTGCTGCACCAATATGATACTGGTGCAGCAGATCCAACAGAAAAGACAGAGCTCTTACATGTAGGGCTTCAAAATAACACAAGAACTATGAAAACAGACTTGGCAGTTTGCTATCTCCTCGCTGTGCGTTCATCTTTTTAACACCTTAATCTAATAGCTGAAACGTCTCCTATGGTGGCCATTCAAAAAGCACCCTCCCTTCCCAGATACCTATCCCCATACGCTGAATCAGTTGTTACAAAAGCTATGTGTGAAAGTCTCGTTCTACTGAATAACGCGTGCTGGGACTACGCCGACGAGTATGTGGCAGAAAGTGAACAAACAACCCCGACCTTGTTGAAAAAGACAAACAGGCCATCCTCATGTAAGATTAAAGCTGAAGGTCAGCATTCAAAAATGACAGTATTAATCTAACACACCTGATGATGTGCCATAGGTACATCACGTGCAGGTCCTGCTGGTGCATTGGTCACTATTATTATTAATTCATTTTCTTTATGAATAATCAGGATGTTGAACATTACCTTTTTCCTGTACACTCCTTCTTTAGGAGTTTGCTGCGCCCCCATGATTACTTGTTTTTGTTGTTTGTTTATTAGTTGACAAAACGTCAGTAGCCGTCAGCACCAGTGGTGTGCGTTTCCAGACGAGATGGGTTCTTCTACCACCACCTTTGTCCCATCTGACTTTGTTGACTGGAGCGGGTTTGATGCACTATTTTTAAGCCTGTTACTTTTTCCCTCAGAGAAAACATCTTGAGTTTCGCCCTCAGAGACGCTCTGCACTGTGCCCATTGTTTGGTTGTTTAATAAATAAAGAGGTAGGCTGGAGCGAAACTGCTTCTCACAGTGGTTTTGTTAGGTTACTGGTTTCTCCTTGCATTTTTCTCCTTCAAACATGCCTTTGGGCAAAGATTTGTCAAGAGATACATCTGAAGAGGAAGGCTGTGAGATGTGACGATGAGCCCATGCTAGAACAAATTTATTAATTCTGTTAGATATCATCAACAGGAGGCTGAGTTGTGTCCTGCTTCTCACGCTTTTAAAACATAAACAAGTGTCATATTTATTTTTCCTAAATAATTCTGCTGTTCCCAGAGAAAAACATCTGACTGTTACCGCTGATCAGCCTTTGAGTTTTAGTGTAAACCATCTTTATCACGTATTATTGACACTTACATGTAAATCAAAGTGAAACATCTGAAAACTGCTTTAAAGCTGCTCTAAAAGGAAGCAGACATCATGTTGGATCGTTTGGGACTCAAATAAAAAACATCAAGAAGAAAAAAGTCAAAGGGATAAGTTATGGTGGCCGACTTACAGGCCGTTTTTAGGGACCTCATTGTGTCGCACCTGTTTGTGGTCATAAACGTCAGAAAGGGTCTAAACCTGCAGACGTTTGAACTGTAGCTCTTCATGGTGGGATGGTCCTGAAAAGTTACAGAAATACAAACGCAGTGACTGAGGACCTAAAGCTGAACAGCTTTATATCAACGGTTAAAAAGCAATTAGTTTGTTTAGGGTATAGATTTAAAATGACTCAGTGTCAGTACTTTTGAACTCTATTGATGCATAAATGTTATAAAGATGTAAAAAATTGAGTTTTCTATGAGCCATTAAATAGTTTACTCTATGCTAATACTTGAGTGTATAGCACCAAACATGAAGTATACCACATTTCAACTGATTTTTATACACTAGCAGTTTTAAAATTATATATTTATTTTCAGTTATTCCAGTCAGCGAAGCTTTTAAGGGTTTAGGAAATATCCCAGCTCAAATTATCAACGTGTACAAAGGCATTCAGACAAACTTTTTACTGGATTTGGGTTTACTCTGTAGGGTTTCTTTTCACTTTTAAATCCACATAAATAAACTATGCTATGCTATGCACATGACCATTTCACTAAATTTCAACTAATGCTGTTAGTTCAAAAAGGCAAACAGAAAAAAAAAATTCTTTAGAAAATCAGAAAAGACATCACGCCCAAAACTCCAACATCAACTTTCCAATAATCAAAGCAGTGAACATTTACATCAAACGGTATTAGGAGTGTAAAACGGCCCAAGCTCAGAAGAAATGTTAATGGTGCTGCCAGTAGCTCATTATGGTCACCATGGCAACCAAACACCCATAGCCATTTCTCAATACCCAAGTATGGTAATACGTTCTTGTGTACTTGACAAATATATTCTTGGCAAGGACACCAGAAAGTCTGGTCTACCGAATATGGGAAGACGAGGACGGCATTTGGAACAGAACCATACTCCGTTACAGTTGTGAGCTTTCTCCTCAGCAGTTCAAAGCAAAACAGTTTGTGATGCAATGCATTGTGGGATGCCTTGCTGGCCAAGTCCACAGAAGGATGCAGCCAATGTATGGAACTAGGATTGGGACAATGTTACATGTTACTTGTACCAAGCTTTGTAACCTGTGACATGTTTTGTAACACGTAACTTTGCTTAGTAACATATAACTTTCATTTTGTAATGTGAAACTTCTATTTTTGCAGAAAAAAAAATCAACGTACAAGTTTCAAATAACAACTCTCAAAACACAAATCTCAGTCTACAGTTACAAAACTCAAGTCTACAAGTACAAAACGTTTTGTCCCAATTCTAGCTTGCTTCCAACAGGAATTGTCTTTGACAGGAATCAAAGACTCATGATTGGCTGGTCAGACAAAGCCTGTCATTGTTTCTTTGGGAAGCAAGCTAGAATTGGGACAAAACGTTTTGTACTTGTAGACTTGAGTTTTGTAACTGTAGACTGAGATTTGTGTTTTGAGAGTTGTTATTTGAAACTTGTACGTTGATTTTTTTCTGCAAGTTATAAAATGAACGTTTCATGTTACGTACCAAATGTCACGTGTTACAAAACGAGAATTACATGCTACAAAATGAAAGTCACAGTTACAAAACATGTTACAGGTTACAAAGCTTGGTACAAGTTACAGGTAATATTGTCCCAATCCTAGTTCCATACCAATGTATCCTCGATATAATGTGTGGAGCAAGAACACATCCGGGACCTGTCAGCGTGCTTGCATAAAAGCGTTCTTAGGACTGGAACAGTACTGGAACGTCAGTGTTGATGACGTTCCACAAGGACGTGAGTACACAAGTACAGACAAGTGTGCAGATTGAGAAACGACTCATGTCTCATTCCCTGACAGCAAGCTAAATGAGTCAGACAAAAGTACAGATTGAACTTTGAGCCTCAGACGAACAGTTGCTGAATGACAACTGAAAGACAGACTGAAACATCATTTTGGATCGTGAGCAGCAGGAGGCTCTGATGGTCCCAAGCAGGTTTGTTATACTATCTTTATTACAGGAGAATAAATTATTTTACAAAAGTTCAAACATTTGGATAAAGTCAAATAAAGACAACAATTACATCATCAGATGTGAAACACAACAAGAAAACTTTGTAGAAACTGGGTTTCAGTTTCCCTTTAAACATCATGTGAATGTCCAGGAAGGAATTGTTGCTTTAAAGTTTAAAACCAAACTTTAAATACTGTGTCGTAGAGGAATGTAAGGAAGCATCCCTAAGTGGCTGCTGAGAACTCTTCTCATGCGGGATTAGATGAAAATAAAAAGGAACAACATGTGAAGCTGCTGATGCATCAGATGTGCTGACAGTCAGGCGGCGTGTTAATGCTTCAACAAAGTGCACTCACACACCGTGCACCAGCCCAGCCGCTGCTGCTGCCTGTCTGATGTGTCAGGAGCTGCAGAGTTTTCCTCTCTCATTCCAAGGGAACATGTGCACTGGAATTCTCCCCCAATTAAGACAGGGATTAGCCGGGCCCAGTGTGGGAACCGGCCGAGTGTGGGAAAGCTTCCCTCCTTCCCTCACTGACACTCAGCCTCATTCTCATTCGCTTCTCTTCATCAGCCTGCCTCCCTCCTGTCTCTCTCACCCTTACTGTAACTCGCCCTCCTCTCTTTTTGTCACCCATTCTTTCCATTATCATCACACCCCTTCATTTGGTATGCTTTCATATGGCTTTACCTGCTTTGGTTTACTTCCTCAAAAGAAAAAGCAGACATTTGTTCCCTTCATTTTTGTAATTATGCACAGAGACCCCTCCCCACCCCCTCTTATGAAGCCACCCAGAATCTGGGTTGTAATTGCTGAAGGTTTCCTGAAGCACACAGCTCTCCCCTCCTCCCTCCCTCCCCCCTCTGAAGCCCTCTCCAGCCTCCATGCTGACAGCTCGTCTGGAGAGAAGCTGAGGAATCCAACGTGAAAAGCCTCAGCCTGTAATAATACAGAAAGAGGGAACAGGTGTCTCAGAAAGCAGACAGTTTCGATTGGCTCTTTTGTAATTATGAACATTTTTCTATTGTCTCTGCGGTTCTTTCTCATCTTGTTTCACTTTCACCTTCTCTTCCTCTGCACTCCCTCTCCTAATGTTCCCATAAATCGTTTCCCTGCATGTGCTCTCCTCCACACAAGGCTTATCCGTTCCAATTACAATAAGGCTGTCCAGGGCCTGGATCACACACACACACACACACACACACACACACACACACACACACACATGCATGCATGCATGCACACAAAAACATGTACAGATCCATGCATGCACACACACACACGTACCCATCCACGTGTACACGCGCACACATACACACATACCCATGCATGCATGCACACGCACACACACACACATACACACACATGCAAGCATGCATACACACACATACCCATGCATGCACGTGCACACACACACACAGCTCTCATTAAGTCTGTATCAGTTAGGCATTAACCTCCTAAAACAAAGGCTCTGTTGACGAGCGGACCGTCTCAGGCCATGTGAGGTACTTCCTGTGCACCGCTACACCCCACTTCCCATCCTCCGTGAGCAACATCCAACCTTTTTGCCCACATTCCCACCACCAAAACAAACGTCTGTACAAAGTGACAGGAGAGGAAATGAATGAGCGTTATGTTTATTTGTTGTGATGATGAGAAGTTCAGAGTTTAATTTTTAATGTTCAAATAAACTTTAGCTCAGTGTTATCTACAGCGGCATAGAGGAGAGGAAAAAAGTCTAATTGTTTGCAGGGAAAAGTGGTTTTTTCAACAATGTAGAACATATATTTTAACTTTAATTCAATCTTTCACCCTGAGTAAAAAAAACAACTTTATTATTGGAGAATATTGGAATCGGTTTTCAGTCTTCTCATGACACAACTATCTCATACCATGCACATCAAACTCATCAGCTACTTTTCCTCTCAGAGTGTCAAAATATGACAGATCTGAGGTAACGTCTTTACTATTTTAGTTAATTTGGCACAACTCGTGAAGTAGAAATTTACCCTGTGAGGTGAACATAGGCTGTCATCACTGCACGTAGCTACGTGTAGCTAGCCAGCTAACAAAAAACTCAAATAAATGCTATAATCTTTACCCACAGCTTGTTTTCCTTATCTGAAGCTTTTTACAAATGTTTTATCACCATAGCAGCAATATGCAGAAAAAGAAAAATACATTACTGACTAATACACACATCTTATCGCTTAAGGAGAAAGCGATACAGCTGCTGTTGGAGACAAAATAAACACTTTTCCTTTAACTACCTTAGATTGAAGTAGTTGTCATTTTGCACAGAAAGTGTTTGAAATGTAAGCATGCATGATAGGAGATATGAGATGTTAGTAACCTAAAATGTTTTTCTTTTATTATGAAAGAGGGACAGCAGTTTCGGTTTCACTATCTAGTTATAACAAATCCCCGTTTCTCCAAACTGAGGTTCTTCAGAAGTAACAGGTGAGCCATTAACTGTTTAAATAAAAGAAAAAGACATATTTAAAGATTTCTGAACCATCTCTTTAATGTAAAAATGCCATCATACAAATTAAAACCTTATTAATGATAATAAAGCAGAGACTTTTATTAAGGCTGATTGTGTAAATTATTCACGCTTGAATGAAGGTGGAATAGTCCCTTATCAAAAGAAGCATATGAAAAATAAAAATACATGATCAGATTTGAGATCTTTCAGTACTACTGTGTGATTTCTAATGATTAATGTCTTCAGACAGACGGTCTTCGTGTTTGCGGTGCTGGTCTGAATTCATGTCAGACAGCATTATTTGATAATCTTGGCTCATTCACTGAGTGTCTGTGGTGTGGACAAACATAATCATGGTTCTATAGACCTCCAGAAGTGGAGTGAGTCCGGTTCAGGGTGCTGGGGGTGGGGGGTCTCATCCAGGCTTTGTCTGAGGGGAGGCCCACTGTCTCAGACTCTGACAGCCCCTCAACTTGCTCCACTTTTTGATGTATGGGGGCGTTCATTCAGGTCGTTCAGTAAAAATGACTCAACAGACTTCGTATTTGCACTTAACTGTGGAAATGTGGGTGAAGGGAACCTTTGTGTGACACATGAACTCACATTAATTACGCACATTTCTACAGTAGACATAAAATAATCTGGCTTTAGTCGTTTCTCAGTCAAATCTGGAAGCACATGACATCACCAACCACTTTGACCATAACTTTAACGTCAACGTTCCAACATGACGGTAAAAACGTCTTTTTGTCGCCATGTTTGAACCCTCTGAAGCTAATTTAATGATTTGTATTTGCATCATAATGGTGACCACCTACTGTAAGAGATGGATAAACACCAGAAAGTCAACAGGCCCAAAGGGCCTCAGCCTGGAGGAGAACTTGGCTCTTTGCCTTGAAGACCAGCTGTGGTTCTCCATGCATTTGTAATGTTACAGCTTTTCATTCATTTATAGTAAATTCTGTTTATAGTAGTTTGCTGCTGCAGACTTTTCACTTATTTATCTTTGGTTTGGAGCAACAAAATCCAACCTGGTTGTAATTTTTCCCACAGATTTGTTGGTGAGAGCGGTGGTCTCCAACACCCAGCGTTTTGGCACACTGACTATGTTGGCACAGGCCCAAACTGAACCCCCCCTACTCTTTTCCCAGGGCCCTGGGTATTTAATACATCACTAACAAAATCCCACTTCCCATTCCTCTCAAACTTTCACACCCCTGCCCTCCGTTACCACCCTCCCGTAGCTGGCCCGGCTCCTACTTTTCCCATCATTCCCAGGAGCACCTTAACATCAACATTTTCACCCCTTAAACACAAACCTACAGCTAACTCTTTACCTTTTGGGATTAAATTATTGCTGAAGTAAAACGTTTGTCGCCATTAATCCGATTTAAAGGGAAGAGCTGCCTGTTCACACCCTCAGTCGGGTTATAGATATGAACCCTCCTTACGGGGACGTGTTTTCAACACACAGTTCTCAGCAGAGATGAGGGGAAGTATTCACAGGCATGTATGGGTAACGTGTAATGACATTATTCTCACCACGGTGACCCCCTCATTGTCTCAGCGCTTTCTTCTCCTCCGCTCGTGAAATTGACATAAGCTCTGCAAACATTCCTGGCATTTTTCTCCCAAGGCCTGATCTCTTTGGGGTCTTTCATAGAGGAATTCATCAGAGTGTGCAGCGCCCTCTACAGAGCGCATGAAAGCACTGGTCACAGCGCTCTGAACATGCACGATGGCACGTGCACTATTACATTTAAACGGAATGGTAGTATAATATTATTTACAGCTATTTCTGAGGATGTGTGTGTCAGACATAAATAAATGAATGCTCTGTAGACGTCCTGCAGCACATCTGCATATCTGAGGAGAAGAGTGAACTCATGTGAAATTAAACAAGACTCCATTAAATATCTGGTAACTTCCTGTCCTGGACATGAGAGGATCAGATTAGTCCTGCAACTCCAAAACCATTGTTTTGGAAGCTTCAAAACCTTAAAGATAAAAATGTGTAGAAATGATAAACGATTCCCATCATAGTCACTATTCCAATGATTGATAAGCTAACAGCCAGTCCCAGCACAACAAGACCAAAGAGTATTACTGCAGTGCTAACTTAAATTTGCTCAAATCTCCTGAGTTTTAGAGTGATTTGGGAGAATATTTTTATAAAACTTAACATTTTACACTGTTTTCACTAAAATACTGAGAATATTTTGCATATTTTGTGACTTAGAGTGCTGCATTTTTAGGCTGATCTTTCCTCCTTTAACACAAGAACTATTAAACCTGCATACATTTGCATAATTTCCTAAAACGCCTGACCTTGTGCAGGTGAACTTGTGACACTTGACAAATAAAACCTGCAGTGATCTCTGGCATTGAGCTGTCCACATCTATCTATCTATCTATCTATCTATCTATCTATCATCTATCTATCTATCTATCTATCTATCTATCTATCTATCTATCTATCTATCTATCTATCTATCTATCTATCTATCTATCTATCTATCTATCTATCTATCTATCTGAGTTTAAATAAAGAGAATTTCCTTGAGATAATTGCAATGCTGAATTGACAGATTTACAAATGTCAATCAAAAGTCAACAACAAACTTTGGGCTCTACTGGTTTGGACTAGCAGTTAGCTCCTCAGTCTTACAGGACATATACTCTATTGGAATAAACAACAACAAAGCAGCAAATGTTTTGTTTTGTTTTTACAGGTGATCACTTTATGGCGTTTACTTGTTGAAAACCACCGATGTTTGATCAAACTAAATTCCAGACACTAGGAGTCTTTTTGTATCATTTCATGTTCAGATCATGCACTGGGCCAGGGTCAGTGTAAGTAAGTCAAATGTGATAAATGTTAGTGAGAAATGTTCTGCTTATTTTTTGTTTTATAGGAAATACATTATTTCCCAAAAACTTTCAGTAGGTTTATATATAATATATCATGTTTATTATAAACATGAATCTGAAGCTGACAGATGAATACTTTCTCATAGAAACCACAGAAAAACTGTCCTTTATTGATGGTGTTTTATCATTTCTGATCTCTGTCTGGACAGTAAGTAAAAAAGCACATTTATGCTCTTGAAAGTCACTGAATGTGTTGATTTAAGTCGATGTAAAGCGTAATAAATCAGTGCTGTCACACGATCAGAACTCCACCTCTGCAGCTGCTAACTCTACAGGACGCATACTTTGAAGTCCTTTTCCACAGATAACTACTCCCAAAACAAAGGCTCTCCGGCTCCATGAGGGAAGTGCAGACACAAAGGATTCCTGCAGGCCTGATTCAAGCTTTCATTTGACTAAACAAAAACAGATCAGTTCACTTCAAAGCAGCCTTTTCTCTTTCCTGGTCACCTGCAGCTGACCTTCCAACCTCGCCTTGTTCTAACAAGCTCCTCCTCTGCTTCGTCTCTTACTTCTTCATTAAAGGAGTTTCAGCAGCTCTGGAACCACCAGGATCTGCTGAAGATCTAAAGATGATAATGAAAAAGTGCCCTGCTGTATGCGTGGTGCTCTTTATCCGCCATGCTGATAGCCAAGCACAGGCTCCCACCACAAAAGAGAGACTGCTCTGACCAAAATGTGTGACCACATGACAGGAAGAGGCGAACACACCACATCACAAACACGCAGCAGACATCAGCCTACCGCAACTGAGAAGCTAAGTCCAACACAACCACACAGCAGATGTGTGTGGGATGACACACACACACACACACACACACACACACACACACACACACACACACACACACACACACACACACACACACACACACACACACACACACACACACACACACACACACACACACACACACATGGTTGGTGACTGAGCAATGATGATGAAGGATACGCTTCACTTTTTCTTCCTGTTTCTCCTCGTATCTGTTCTTTATTTTCTGCATGTTTTCTGGTTTTGGTTTCCACACGGGGGCTTTAAAGTGTGTGTTCAGTGCCATCTTTTAAAGAAGGGGTAGTTTTATTTTCTGTAGAGCTGCAGTAACTTTTTAAAGAACCTCTAGCTTTTTTTCAAAATTTTAAAACTTATTTTGCTTCCAAGGAGTCTGCTTCTGATTTAAATAATCAGGTGATCAATCGTTCTTCAAGTTTTTTCTTTCATCGTCACTCCTACGTTTACTTCTGTTTTATTTCAATGTCACCTCCACAAGTTCCTTGGTTATTTGAATTAGATACATAAAAGTTATTGTAAACCTTTTCTCACACATCAGAACATAACTCTTCTTGCCCTCGCCATTTCCTTTTTCCCTTTGGACCAGCCTGGAGGACAGATCTGTGCTGTGGATAGTGGAAGTCTGCCCTCTAGGAGTCACACTTCAGTAAAATGTGTATTTAAGTCACAGAGCTGCAGCAACATTAAAGTGAAAGGTTACAAAAGTGCAGTTTTTAGAGCTTATAGTCTGCAGAAATGATCTGTTGGTCGTAAACGGGAACTGTTTATCAGGAGCCTTTTACATTTATCTGGCCCTCCAACAGAGGGCCAACTCATCCTGCTGAAATTCAGATATTGTGTTCTTTACATTTGTCAAGACACATTTGAGAGTTTTAGTTTCTTCATTTCTATTGTTTTATTTGTGTTTGTGTTTCTTTGTGATTACTTCGTTCTGGTGGTTCATTCAAATCTTCACATTTGTAGCTCTTTGCTGCCACCTAAAGGTCATTTGGTGTACAGGTTTTCAGTATGTTGTATTGGTTTGAACATACAGGTGAAACTGGAAAAATTAGAATATAGTTAAAATTAAAGTCAAAATCCCATTAGTTGTCACACACACTAATGTGTGTGCGCAAATTGTTCTTCGCGTTTGACTAGGGAGCGGTGAGCTGCAGACACGGCCACGCTCGGGAACCATTTGGTGGTTTGAACCTTCAATCCAACCCCTTAATGCTGAGTGTCAAGCAGCGAGGTATTGGGTCCCTTCTTTTTCAAAGTCTTTGGTATGACCCGACCAGGAATCGAACTCCGATCTCCCAGTCTCAGGGCGGACATTCTACCACTAGGTCACTGAGCTGGACAAGATGGCACCGAATTAGCTGATTCGTGTGACTGTTATTTTTATTTATTTAACTGTTATTTAACCAGATGAGTCGGAACTCATTCTCATTTACAACGACGATCTGGAGGCAGCAGCAACAGGCACATAGTTAGCTTTACATCAAAGAAAAACAGATTAGATAAAAACAAACAAGATCAAAATAAGATAAAACAGACATAAAGACAAAGGACTGTTCCCATTTACAATATGTATAAGCAATCAAAACAGACTTAAAACAGTCTAAGTAATCAGAAGCAGATACGTTGATCAGAAACTTTTGATTGCAATGAATTATTGAAGGTAGATAATGGAATGTAGGTAGTGAGCTTCAGTGGTTTTTGCAGCTCATTCCAGTCGTTGGAAGCAGCAAACTGGAATGAGGAGCAAGGAGGTGTGAGCTTTGGGAATAACCAGAGATTAAGTAACTGGAACGTAAAATGTGCTGGTTGTTGGAAGTGATGAGTAACGAGCGAAGATATGATGGGATTCTTCTACTGATGATTGTTTTGTAAATGAACTGATACCAATGTAACAACCTGCGGGAATGGAGTCATGGCCAGTTAACAAGTGAGTACAGATCACAGTGATGAGTAGTGAAAAGGGCACCAGTGGTTAAACAGATTGCTGAGTGATGAATTACATCGAGTTTATGAAGAAGTTATTGGAAGCAGTCCTGTAAATGATGTCACCATAATGTAAGATGAGAAGGATTGTCATTTTGACCAAGGTTTGCTTTGCAGAATGAGTAAAGATGACCTGTTGCAATATAGAAACCCAATCCTTGACTTCACTTTACAAAGTAATGAATTAATGTGAATGTCAAATGAAAGTGTGTCAAGCCAGATACCCAGATACTTATAAGTTGTATTTCTGTACCATCCAGGGAAACAGTACTAGGACGGAAAGTTGATTGCGGTAAGTTACGGTTGAAAATCATGAACTTTGTTTTACTTGTGTTTAAATGAAAATAAAGATTGGAGAAGGCATGTTGAAGACAATTAAAGTTGTGCTGCAAGGAGGACAAAACTGCATTCCAGGAAGAACTGCATGCATATAAAATGGTGTCATCCACATATAAATGTATAGGAAAACTGTCAACAGCATGAACAATGTTATTATTAGATTTATTAATAACATTGATTTTGAATAAGGTTGGGCCCAGTATCGACCCTTGAGGAATGCCCATAGACAGATAGTGACACTTTGAGTCCAGAATATTGAACCTTTCTACAATATTCTAGCTGTCTGAGAT
Organism: Nothobranchius furzeri; assembly: GCF_043380555.1. Lineage (NCBI taxonomy): Eukaryota > Metazoa > Chordata > Actinopteri > Cyprinodontiformes > Nothobranchiidae > Nothobranchius > Nothobranchius furzeri. The sequence continues at coordinate 32,322,940 of NC_091756.1, forward strand.
TTTGAATGTGGGCTTTCAAAATCTTCAAGCCATAATCATCACAATTATAGCAAATAAAGGTTTGAGATCTCTGGCTAATGAGTCTAATCGATTAGTTTCACCTTTTAAGATGAATTGCTGACATTAACTTTTGCACCAGATTTTAAGATTTCAAATTTCACATGTGACCAGTTTACTGTTATTCCAGAACAACTGACATTAAATTGACTTTTTATAATGTCGCGTTGGTCATTTTAACATCTTTGTTCATTTGACTCCTTTGGTTATTACATGTATGACTTACTGTATTACAAGTTTAAATATTTTAGCTTGTAACTTTCTATAGGCCAAGTCTACCTTGAAAAAATACATTTCAAATCAAAGATAAACTATCTCTTGTACATTTTCCATTTAATCCTGGAGAAATTTTTGGATTATGAAATGTATCTTGGCATTTTTATGATAAATTTATCGAGTTATCTATTTGGTTTGTGATGTGTCCTTTCCTAAACATTCTTTAGTTTATTTTGTCTCCGTAGAAAATCTGAAAGTTTGATGATTGGTAAAGTGCCTTAAAGATGGACAACAGCGCCCTCGTGTGACTATAAGCGGGATAACTGCTGTCTGACCACCGTTCTCAGCATAAAGGAGTACACGCCCCGTTAAAAAGTATGAATTTAATCAGCAGCTCAATGAACAAAAGAACAATTTCCAGAGTGTACACAAGGCTGGGTTTTATTGAACACGTGTTTAACTCCATAACATGAAATTAAGATTAGTATCATAACTTAGATCACTAAATCTTCAGTTTTACTAAAACTAGTTGAAGCAAAAAAGAATACTCCACAACAAAAACTACTACATCTAGAATTTTGTATGACCACCATGATTTTCAAGGACAGCTTGTTAATGTGAGCAAATGTGATTTATTAACTGAATTGGGGCTGGACTAGATAAGCTTTTGCTTCTTCCAGTTCCCTCTCAAATGGTTTTATGTTATTGTATGTTTTGTATTGTTTCATTCAACAGCATATGTTTATCGTATTCCTCATTTAAAAAAAAAAATTTTTTTTTGTATGCACCAGGAATATGGGGGAGTGCATATGCAATTTCATGTTTTCGGTGGTTTGAGATAAATAAATAAATAAATAAATAAAATAAAGCACCAAGTCTTCTAGACTTGGTATGACCACAAGTTGGCTACATAGTGCAACATCTATCTGTTTCCATTCAAGAATAACCTCTTATAGAGCCTGGATGCTGGACGAGAGTGATGCTCAACTTGCCGCTTCAGAGTTCCCCACAGGTGTTGGATTGGGTTCAGATCAGGAGACATACTTGGTCATTCAATCACCTTCACTCTGTTCTTCTTCAGAAATGCAACAGTAGCTTTAGATGCGTTTTTGGATCATTGTCGTGTTGGAAATGTGCACGATGACCAAGTATACAGTGACGTCAGCATCTTCTCCTTCAGTATAGAGCAGTACATTGTTGAGTTCATGATACCATCAGTGAAATGCAGCTCCCCATCACCAGCAACACTAAGGACACCGCCACCACCATGCTTCACTGTAGGCACCATGCATTTCTCTTGTACAGTTTTGAGACCATTAGTTCCTAAAACCGTTATCTTTGTCTCATCACTCCAGAGCCTAAAGTCCCAGTAGTCTTCATCTGTTCCACCATGGGCCCTAGCAAATCCTAGGTGTGCTTTTTGTGCATGGGCTTTTAGGAGAGGCTTCCTTCATGGACGATACCCATGCAAGCCATTCCTCTGCAGTGTGCGCCGTATGGTGTCACGGGAAATGGTCACTACAGTTTGGCTTTCTACTAGCCTAGTGAACTAGACCAAATTCTTGCTTTGCAAATTTTGGTCTAGGCACGCTCCATTGGAACCTCTGCAGCTCCTACCAGGACTCTGGCTGGCCAATCACAGCTATCTAGAGGGGTTTCAAACACATAAAGAGCTGTGATTGGTCCATAATGGTGGGCCAATCATGGTGCTCTATCTGCTTAGTGAACAAATCACAGAGCTTTATCTTCTTTGTGGGCCAATCAGGGCACTCTATATGCCTGGTGGGTGGGATGATGCAACAGAGTGAAACAAGAGGATGTCACATTCTTTGTCCAGTGGAATGTGGAGATCATTTGAAAGACAACGGTAGAACCCGCCCCACAACCGAGAGCCGTCAATGGAGCGTGGCCAGACTAAATAATACATTTATTTAGTCTGGCTTGCCAGGCTAGCTTTCTACTGCTTTAGCTAATTCAGTGAACTTGTGCTGCGATTTTTCTTCAACCCTTCTAATCAGACGACACGCCTGTCTTTCTGAAGCGTTGACGTGAGACATTTACACAAAAATAAATTTTAACTTATGCTTAGATCCCTTTTAACTATTTAAATGGCCTGGCTTATTGAAAGATATTATAGGCTGTGCTGTTATTCCCCCAAAACAACACAACTCATGTTTAAAAGTCTCTTTTATTATATGAACTTCACCATGTATCAGATAAATAGTGCCAGTTACAAATAGAGATGATTATCAAAAATAGCTGCAAAATGTAGGACAGATTTGGACATTTTGACACAGAATCTTTTTAAATCAATTCAGTTAGAAACATTTAGTATAAAATGCATGAAAACCACAAAAAGACTGATTTAACTTGAAGGCAAAATCTGTTTATCAAGTTGAACCTTTTGGTGCAAAAGCTGCTCAAAAACTACAAATAAACTCATATTAATGCAACTTTCATCCATCCTGTACATAAGCCGCTTTCTTAATTATTATTATTTTGAAAATGTATTTCAAAATCATCTTTCTATTCAAAACTGGTTTGCAAATGAGCATGAGTTTTTTTCTGCTCAGCAAGTAAATCAGATTAAATTTAAATAAAACTGCAGTTTCATTCAGTGTGAAAATGCCTTTTTATATGAAAATGGTAAAGAATGACGCTAAGACTCATGCAGCTCCTCCTCTACCTCGTCGTCCTCGTTCTGATTTTTCCCGAGGTCGACTTTCGCAGGTATTCCCATCTCTTTTTGCAGGGCATTGAAGCTTGACTGGCTGATGTAATATCTGACATTTTGTGAGGGAAGAAGTTTCTGCAGCTCCTCCAACTTCCGGTAGGCCTGCAGAGAAAAACACAAAAACAAAACAAACTTATATTTTATATATTTTTAGAATTGTTTCAAACAAAAGAAACATGTTTTTAATTTGTTAAAGTTTACCAGATTTTCATAAGGAAACAGAAAAGAAATTAATCCAAAAATCTTTGCTGGAATTAGTAATCTGAGATTTTTATTTAATCTATTCAAATCACCCATCAGGGGCAATTTGCAAAGGTTAGATGGTGAAGATACTCGAAATAATTTATCTTAGTGAAATAAGGGCCCTAAATTATTGTAGTTTTATGTTTCTGATGCTATCTTATTTTTTAAATTGCTGAATATGTTAATTCTGAGTTAAATAAACTCATGCAAAAAGCTTTTTCTACAAAATCAGCTGAGTAAATGGATAGAAAAGAGTCACCGTTTGGAAATTCCTCTGCTGACAGTGGTGCTCTATAAGGAAACCAAAAGCATCTCCGATCCTGACAGCAGGGTCCAGTTCTGGTTCCTCCAGCAGAGCTTCACATAACAGAACCGCCTCGTCGGCATCCTTGGAGTACAAACTAAACAAAACAAATAAATACAGTAAATAAATGAATAAACCGAGAAGCCCAGACTGACATACCACCACAAAAACCCGTTTTTTCAGGAGAAAAAAAGATTTCTCAGTGGGGGAAAAAAAACCAGAATAAATATAACTTCATGTAAGAATGTGAATATAAACTATTTGGATTTTCTGACGTTTATTATTAAAAAACAACAAAAAACAAAGCAGCAACAAAAAGAGAAGTGAACTCTTGTGTTTTGACAAACTGAAAGGATTTAGGAGCATTAGCTTTATGAATCAACGACTAACACATAAAAATAAACCAGATAAAACATTTTTAACACGACGAGAATCCTGTATAAAATAGATAAACCCAGAATTCAATGTTAACTGGACTGTCAGCAGCAAAGGGGAGGAATGTTCTCAGCTGATTTAGTCATTTATGAAAAACAAAAACAATCAAATAATCAGGAAGCCAGTCTGAAGATGGTCTTTTAAACGAGAAAATAACATCAGCCTTGAAGAGTAAACATTCTGTTAGTTTTAATTCTACGCTTCTATTCAACAGCTTTTCCTTCAGTCGTGCAAAACGTGATCTCTTTTCCCTGTGGCCAGCGCTTTCTTGTCTAAATACATCAGAGTTGACATTTTTATTTTTCACACACCTGCGGATGTGGACAAACTTCTTGATGAGGCTGATCTTGTTATGAAGGTCCGCTAGTCTTACTTCTTGTTGTCCTCCTGAAGAGTCTTTAGCTTTGGACAAACACTTGAAGGCCTCCGTTAAAGCATTCAGAGCCTTTTCATAGTTTTGGTAATCGTCAATCTCCACCTGCACCACAGCGACAAAAATGTTTGCTTCTTCTTTTAAGACATGAAAAGAACATTAATCTTATATTAAGACATTAAAAACAGAATCTTGGCCTTATTGAATATTCAGATATTAACTGTTGGGATGGAATAAGACAAACAATGGTGTGAAAAGTCTTTTCAAAAACAAACAGTGTTGCTCAACCTGAGCACAGGCTTCGTAGAAGCCAGCGAGCAGCTCCGGTGCTTTGCCTCTGGTGTAGAAACCAATGATGGTCTTTAAGATCTCTGGGCTTTCACGCCAGTCCAGAGACTGGAGGTAGTTGGCAGCCATGATGAACAGCTCCTTCTGACGACAAACGTTGGCAAAGAAAATGATTTTCTCTGTGTCTCCTGACTTGAGGAGTGCTCTCATTGCCTGAAATAGAACATTATTATTTAAAAAGTGCATAAAAAGAAAATCCAAACACATTTGGACTAAAACAAAGTTAAATCCATGTTCCATCATCCCTTTTTTAAATAGGCAGAGAAGAAAAAATGGGAAAGACAACAGCTACTGTAAACATAAAAAAATATGGTAAAAGAGGGCATACAAACATTATTTTAATAAATCTGCTGTGGTCTCTAGAACGGGGGTACGGAAAGCATTCAGACCTCCGTCAGTTTTTCACTCTGTTATATTGCGGCCATTTGCTAAAATGGGACTTTATTGGATGAGTGATGAGCAATGCCTGGTCTTCTCCACACATACCGCTTAGAATTAAGGACAAAAAGTTCTATCTTGGTCTCATCAGACCAGAGAATCTTATTTCTCACCATCTCTGGGTCCTTCAGGTTTCTTTTAGCAAACTTCATGTGGGCTTTCATGTGTCTTGCACTGAGGAGAGGCTTCCAACGGACCACTGCCATAAAGCCCTGACTGGTGGAGGGCTGCAGTGAAGGTTGACTTTCTACAACTTTCTCCATCTCCTGACTGCATCACTGAAGCTCAGCCACAGTGACCTTTGGGTTCTTCTTTACCTCTCTCACCAAGGCTCTTCTCCTCCAATAGCTCAGTTTGGTAGGACTGCCTGTTCCACGAAGGGTTCTGGTCACCCCAAACATCTTCCATTAAAGGATTATGGAAGCCACCATGCTCTTAGGAACCTCCTTTATTCATTTTCATTAAAAAAAACAACAACATTAATATAACTAATTGAAGAACACCAGTCTTCTCTGGGTGTGGACAGTGGGGTAGGGAGAAATTTTTTAGTGGTGGCCATGGCCACTTCTGGCCACCCCTTGGGGGCACCACTGTTGTAGCCTTCTGCGCCTTTTCACAATTCTGTCTCTGAGCTCTTCAGACGGTTCCTTTGACCTCATGGTTCTCATTTGCTCTGACATGCATGGTGAGCTGTAAGGTCTCATATAGACAGGTGTGTGGCTTTCCTCATCAAGTCCAGTCAGTAGAATCAAACACAGCTGGACTCCAATGAAGGTGTAGGACCATCTCAAGGATGATCAGAAGAAATAGAAAGCATCCGAGTTAAATATATGTGTTACAGCAAAGGGTCTGAATACTTAGGATCATGTGATATGTCTTTTTTTAATAAATCAGCAGAAATATTCTGTGTTTTTCTGTCAACATGGGGTGCCGTGTACATTAGATTGTATTTTAGCAAATGGCTGCAAAACAAAAACAAAGAGTGAAAATTTGACAGGGGTCTGAATGCTTTCTGTACCCACTGTATGAATGAAAGGGATGTGAATTGTTTACTATGGAGGAAAAAAGCTCTTGGACTTCTGTTTCAGGAAGTAAACGTCAGAGGAGCGGGAGGGTGGAAAACAGCAGGATTTGGAGGACTATACTCATTAAAGGTGTGGATCACTGAAAAAAAAACTTTTTTATTATGATTTCTGATTATAATTGGTCACTCCAAGTTTTTCATGCAGGCTGAACATGAACTATAGTCTCCTACACCTAGCATTAGCTTCTGATTGAAAATAGATGGTAAAACTCTAGAATATGAAAAGCCAGACTACGTCACACTATCAATTAAAGGTTGAATTTGGAACACGGGCACTCTGGCGTTCAGAGGTGGTATCGCAACAATAGGACTAATTTTTCAGCTGTCTGGATGTTGGTTCACTGCTGACATGTTCCAGCACCATGTTCAGAGACAAATCGTACAGGATGAGGACTCATTTCTACTAATAAGTTTATTTTACAACAGTATTTACCGTTAGAACATCTTCTGGGCTCAGAATCAGCTGCTTTACTTATCAAGTCCTCTATTGGCTGGTGGATGTAAACATAAACCCAGCATCGTGCTCGACAAAATGAAATTTAGATTATTTGTTTTTTTAAACGTAGCTTTAACAGGAAAAACTGTACATTCATTCTGCACAACTCTGAACGCCCCGTGGAGGTATTTTATTTTATTTTATTAGCTTTTAATTAAAATGCTCCATATTCCAACTTTAACATTCATGGGCTCACCCATATTGACTCAAGATGGGGAAGGCTGTTTGTTGGTTCAGCGTTCAGGAAACAGCAGAGAACGTCTGCTAGTAGAAGCTAACTGTTAGCATTAGCAACTCCACCACAAGGCAGAACTTATTCAGGGTTGTGTTATTTGTAGAGATAAAACATCCATGTTGCAAAATAAACAGAGTCAGTGGTAGTCATGTAGCTGTTAGCCAATCAGAAAAGTGGTGTCCAAATATCAGGAAACAAAAGTCCAAATCCTGTCATCTGAAACTCATTGCTGATGTGGCTCACTTCGACTTCCTGAAACTGGTGCACGTTTCCTCAGAGTACACCTTACAAGGCATTCATTCCTACTAAAGACCACTGCAAATGAATTAAATTAGTGATCCACACCTTTAATATTCATGATACTCGGACATCTCTCCTCTGATTGGATAACAGCAATGCAACTCTACCACTTACTCAGTTTGTTCTGCAACGTTGATGCTTTATTTCCACAAATAACAAAAGCCTGGAGGAGTTCTGCTGTGTTGTGGGGTTGCTAATGCTAATGGTTAGCTTCTACTAGCTGAGACGTGCTCTGCTCTTTCCTGGAGGCTAAACCAACAACAGCCTTCCCCATCGTGAGTCAAGATGGTTGAGTCCAAGAAAGTTAGTTTTCAGTGTGACATAGATCTGTGTGGCTTTTCCTGACCTGAGAGTTCCCAATTCTATTTTCTATTAAAAGATAACGCAGGAAATATGTATACAGACTATTTTCATGTTCATCCTGTATGGAAAACTCAAGAGTGACAAAAAGAACAAGTAAAAAACAGTATCTGAGTGAACCTCACCTTGTTGTTTCAAAAAGTAATAAACTAATGCAAAAAAATCCAAAAATGTCTTATTGATGTTCGGTTACGAAGCAATTATCAATTAAAAAGTCTATCTGGTGTACCCTGGTTTTGTATCATTACAAAATATATTAAAACAGGTTAAAATATTTTAAAACTTTTGTACTTTACACTTTTTTATGTGAAAGTAGAAACATTCAAATAAATGCATCAGGGTCATGTGATTACGAGCTGAAAACCCACTGATAAGAAACATGACTAAAGCAGCATTATTTCTTCTCACGTTAGCCCGAATGCTGTGAGATGTTCTAAGTTTTTAAACACACTGTTCATAATGTCACCATGAGCTTGTTGCCAGCCTGGGTGTATTTCTTCGTGGCCAGGTGGTAGTTGCCCTGACGCATGCAGCAGTCAGCTATCTTCTCCAGCAGCTCTTTGCGGGCCTCTTCAGACACGACCTTTGAGTCTGTCGCAGTCATACTCTCAGCCAGAACCTCGGTGATTGTCAGGTTTTGGGCCAAACACAGCTCCAGAGCCTCATGGTACTGAGCAGGTACAAAAATTCCACTTGAGTATAAAAACCGAGTCGTGGTTTGGTGGATGAAAATACATAAGACAGGTACCTTCTTGGCTGCAACCAGCAACTCCACTGACTTCTCATACTGGGAGTGTTGGATAAAAAAGTCAGAACAGCGAGCCAGGAGTATGGGGTCAGAGTTCTCATTCAGGTCCTCTGCGATGAGCTGGAGAGCAGACAACTGGTCAGAGGCAAAGGCCAACTCCAGAGCTTTGGAGACGTAACCGGCCTGGAGGAAAGGAAGGAAGAAATTAACAAATGTTTTGATTTTCTCAAGATGAACGTATGCAGCAATGTGACCCCCTTATGAAAGGCTGAAAACTGGTTGAATGGAACAGACCTTGTGATAAAGTGCGACAGCCCGGTCCATGTGCGTGCCTTTCTCCTCGTAGTAGCAGGCAGCCTCCATCATGTCCTCAGGGTTACTGAGCAGAGCCAGGTTCATCAGCTGATCATCTAGACCGTTCTCCTGCTCAGACACAAAACTGCTTAAAACACACTTCCTGAAACACCCACAAGCGTTGACAGCCCTACCTTACAAAGCCGGATGGCGTTGTTGTAGGCCTGAGCTCGCGTAAAGAAGTGAACTGCTTGCGTGATGTCATCTCGACCCTCATAATATCTGGCTAAGTGATACGATGCTGCTCTGTCTCCCGTATTATTGGCTATCTCGGATGCCTGGAAAATAAATGGAATATTACAAACATGCTTCATTTTTGCCTCTTAATCAATATACACGACTACCTGGTGAATGTCCCCCATGTAGCAGTGGACTCGAACCAGGGAAAGAAAATCCTGAGCGAGCTCATAGTGCTGCAGCGCTTCCTCCATGTTTGACTGGCTCTCCAGGTACTGGGCCCACCACTTATAGATGTTCCTGCAGTGATAAGACGGTAGGTCTGGTGTTTCTAACCTACTGCATGGCATGCACCAAGTCTCACTGTCTGCAGATGTCCCAGTCTCAACTTACTTATCTTTCATTTTGTTGACGTAGATCTCCAGAGATGACGAGTCGTCCTGAAGCATTCTGGGCACCTCCACCCTGTGTGTGTCTGATTTCTCATAACTAAAAAACAAACAAGTATTAAATCTGTAATACATGAATGCAAATTCTAAAGTACTAGTTGTTTCCCCAATTGCATCTTACTAAGCAAGCGCCAATGTCTTATCGCCCATGGACTCCAGGTATCTGGCATAGCTGTAGTAGGATGTGCGCAGGTGGATGCGATCGTGAGTTTCAGCCGTCTCCAGAGCCTGCTGCCATTGGCCAGAGGCCTGGTAGAAGGTGTTCAGCAGGTCATAGCGCTGACAGCTCTTGTACAACTTCTCTGCATCTTCCTGTTAAAGGACAGGAAATGATGATGGAAAGATAAACGTTCCCAGTCAGGAAAGTCCCGCGGTCTGTGTGTGGTTACATGCTCGGACCTAAAAAAAGAGGATGTGCTATTTGTAGCCAAAGGATGTGGTTTTACTGCATGCTGGACAGCAGGGTATACATGAAAAAACACAGAAGAAAATAATCAAGTTTTAATAACTGAAGGAAGGGAGAAATCTGTGCAGTGTTTATCATTTTTGCTTCTTATTTTCATATTACAAAAGCAACCTACCAGTACATTCTACAGTTAAAAACAGAGAAATGACACGTTCTGAATTTAGTAAAAGTGTTGACACCCATGATGAATGAACATCTCACCAGCATGCCCAGCTGAATGGCTAACATTGCCACTTGGGCTTCTGGTTCAGGCTCCGCCTCCGCCCCCTTCACCGCCTTTGATGCTCTGGCATTCCCCATATTCCCCAGGCACACTTGTGCTACGTCCAACCGGCGGGTTTTCACACACATCCGTGCCATGTTTTCCCATACTGCTTTACTACAGAGAGAAGAGAAATGGTTGTTTGCACAAGTCATGCATTGCTACCTCCAGAGGTATTTTGTTATTTAACTGTGAAAACATTGGTACACATTCACGAATATCTGATGAAAGAGTTCCTGTTTGGGAAAAAGCTCAATGATGATGCATATTTCACTTATTCTTAAGAGATTTGTTTGCTAAAAAGTTTCTTTCTTCACCAAAAATGTAAAATACTTAGTCCTCACAAACACGAGATCTTTAAATAAAAATGTTTTGCTTGTGTCTCTATATTAGGTCTTATAAACCTTAATTAAACTTTGAAAATTAAACCATTAGACATAAATCTACAACGGATTCCCATTTAGTGATGACCCAATTAAAGATTAACTTGGCAGCAGCCAGAACTCTATGTGTAGCCCCGCCCCATGTCGAGTCAACACATTTCGGATTCTCCTGAGTTAGGAAAACTCCAAATCTTGTACTAAAAGTTGGTGTCAAAGTTAACAGTTAATTAATCCATTCTTAATTAAATGTTAATGTTGAGAATGTTTGGTAACGACCTTCACACTCCTGCTTCTTCACACACCCAAACACACCCACGCACATCTGCTCACAGTAAACTCCAAAACACATTTGCTGACGTACACGTTTTGCTTTGAGAGGAGAAAGGCTTTTGGTAAGTTTCAGTCTTATGATTTCAGTTCGTGCTTGACAACGAAAGAGAGAGGACCTGAATAAACGCTAAGGGGGGACAGAGCCGGTTGGCTCGTTCCCCCCCCCCCCCCCCCCCCCCATCACGCTGTTCCTGCCAAGCCAGACAGAATAGCTGAATTGCAACTTCTAACGCAGGCTCATCCCGAGTCTTTTGATTTCTGAGTGAACTAAACTTAACAAACGCATCGACAAAACGCTTTTCCATCGACGTGTACCGAGGGCAACTCTGGACCGGTTCCGTTCGACACCTACGTCTCCCCTGTCAGCCGCTGGTGTCATCTGGATGAACCATCACCATCCTCCACGGCCCGGATCCGAAAGAGGGTCCACAAGAGTTCGGTGAGACAGAACACGGTGTTTAGCGTTTGATGCAGTTCTCTGATAAGACCTAAGTTTATCCAAACCATCACTTCACTCAGACACCTGTTTCTTCCTGAAGCAAAATCAGACTCACACACGCATTCATATCACAACATTCTCAATCTTCATAAATTCACCACAAGGTCTATTTGATCATATCAACTGTTAAAGATTGTCCCACAAGTTGCCAAAGTTGATTGTTATTTCCATGTTTGTCAATTTCAAAATCATTAGTCTAGTTTGAAGAATTAAAACTTTTAATTTTGAAACTTGTTTGTTCATTGAACTGAAACACAGACACACAGATATTATCGTCAGTTTATCGATGAAAACAACCTTTGAGTCTTCTTAACAATATAAAATTTGGTTATTGATTTATTAAAAATTAATATTCCAAATACGTAGCATGGTTCCTCTTTCATAAAAGAGCCTAAAACCACAACGCTACACCTGTTACTGAATGAAATTCAAGCACCTTTCAAGCACTTTCAATGTGAGTTTTTAAGATAATTAGCACCTTACAGTGATGATGACAGCATACTGTGGGGCAGAAAAGTATTTGCCCCAAGTGGCCCCACTTAAAAAGATGAGAGGTTTATAATTTTCACAGGCACAGTTCAACAGTAAAGAAAAACAGAATGCAATAAAATCCAGGAAATCACATTGTATGATTTTTTAAAAAGATTTTATTTGTATAATGGTGAAAAAAATAAATGTTTGGTCAATAACAAAAAAATCACCTCCATAGTTTGTAATGTAACTTTGACAGAGGTCAAACGTTTCCTGTAGGTCTCCACGAGGTTTGCACACACTGTAGCTGGTATTTTGGCCCATTCTTCCTGTGATGATTTGAGGCTGTCGTTAGGCAACACGGACGTTCCACTCCCTCCACAGGTTGGTATGAGGTCTGCAGACTAACTAGGCCACTTCAGAACCTTGAAATGGCGTTTACATAGCCACTCAGTCGTTGCTCGGGCGGTGTGTTTGGGATCATTGTCGTGTTGGAAGATCCAGACGTGTTTCATCTTCAATGCTCTCACTGATAAAATGAGTTTTTTGCCCCAAATCTCACCATACGTGGCCCCATTCATCCATTTCCAAATGCGGTGTTCATGGGATGTAACTCAGCATACTTACCCACCAAACTCAGAGAGTGGCGTTTGTACCAAAGACTTTTATTTTGGTCTCGTCTCACCACATGCCATTCTCCCAATCTTCCTCTGGATCATCCAAATGGTCTCTGGCAAACTATAGCCATCATGTGTAAAAACTCAATAGGCTTAAGCAGGAGGATTTTTCAAAATTTTTATTTAACTTCATTATTTCCCAAAGGTAAACGGTATTGTGTTCAAACAAATTTCAATTAAAGTTTAAAGCACTTTGTTAAACATTAAATTTAAATACTTTAAGATTCCTCTAAATCTAAGACCATGGTCTTGATTCAGAAAGGGTAGAATGCCTTCTCGGGTCAAGGATGAGGTCCTACCCCAAATGGAGGAGTTTAAGTATCTCGGTCTTGTTCATGAGTGAGGGGAAACTGGAGCGTGAGATCGATAGGCGGATTGGTGCTGCATCTGCAGTGATGCGGGCGTTCTACCGGTCTGTCGTGGTGAAGAGAGAGCGGAGTCAGTAGGTGAAGCTCTCTATTTACCGGTCGATCTACGTTCCTACCCTCACCTATGGTCATGAGCTTTGGTTAGTGACGAAAGAACGAGATCTCGGATACAAGCGGCTGAAATGAGTTTCCTCCACAGAGTGGCTGTTATCTTAGAGATAGAGTGAGAAGCTCGGTCATCTGGGAGGGGTTCGGAGTAGATTTGCTGCTTCTCCACATCGAGAGGAGCCAGTTGAGGTGGCTCGGGCATCTGGTCAGGATGCCTCCTGGATGCCTCCCTGGTGAGGTTTTCCGGGCATGTCCAACCGGGAGGAGACCTAAAGGTAGACCCAGGACACGGTGGGGGGACTATGTCTCTCACCTGGCCAGGGAACGCCTTGGGATTCCCCTGGAAGAGCTGGCCCAAGTGGCTGGGAAGAGAGAAGTCTGGGCCTCTTGACTTAGGCTACTGCTCCCGTGACCCGACTCTGGATAAGCGGATGAAAATGGATGGATGGATGGATGGATAGATACCACAATTAAAATGAAAGTGCTTCCAGGTTTCAAAGCAAAATGTTGCACAAGATTTTTGTTTGAAACGTTGCCGTTAACAGTTGGAGTTAATCCATTTTGTTTGTTAGAAATCTTCTCATGAACCATTGGATGACTGCTCTGAGTCCTCAGAGGTCACACTACATGTTGCAACACAGTGCGAGAATGCACATAATGTTATTATCAGGACTGGACCAAAACGGTGATGACTCATCATTTCCCAACTCTGCCATGAATGGATGGAACGATTATTGCTAGACCTTTAATACTTTTCAGCATTTAGAACCAAAGTCTTGAACAATCCCATTTGCATAACTAAATAAAAAATTAAAGGCTGAAATGAAACTTAAGAGAAGAGATGAGCTTTTCATTGTCTCCCATCTTGTTTCACCATTTGGCATGCTGTCATAAATCGATTCATCATCCCTTTTAACTTTAGCTACAGTTCCAGATTCCACAGTCATCTGGTTTCTATTTGAATCCACTCCCTCCCTTTTGCTTCAGCAGATACAGATGTCGGTTGTTTATAGAAAATCTAGCAACAGGAAATACCCCAAATCTTTAGGGGCCCTGTTGTGAGAAGGGTAATGGAGGCCAAGTGAAATAAGAGAGCAAGAACAGTTAACTCTTAGCCAGATTTCTGCTTTGTATGGCCAAAGAAGAGCACAACGAAATTTCAGCTGGCTGCACCCAAAGCAACATGATCTACAAAGCCAGAAAAGGAAAGACAAGAGAAGAAACGGGTCTACATTTGGCCCCGCTTCCCATCCTCTTTTGCTCTCAGGAAACACATCCTGTTGCTGGCTGGCTGTGGTGGCTTGTTGCACATGAGAGAAAGGACTTCAGCAAACGCCTCCCCTGGTCTGCAGACAAAAGAAAGCATCAGTGACGTCTAAGACTGTCTTTTTTTTTGGACACACAGGCATGCATGTGCGTGCACGCACGCGCGCGCGCACACACACACATACACACACTTTACAAGCATACAGCGAGTGCGAAAAAGAGTAACATTTATCTCAAGTTCTCTACATCTGCAAACTGACGTATTGGACCATGATGAACAGCAATTCCACCGTGTTTTTTTTTTGAGAGAGAGAGAGAGAGAGAGAGAGAGAGAGAGAGAGAGAGAGAGCGAGAGAGAGCGAGAGCGAGAGAGAGAGAGAGAGAGAGAGAGAGAGAGAGAGAGAGAGAGAGAGAGAGAGAGAAGCTGCAGGAGGTGGGCTAGAGGACTTCTTGTTCCAGTCAGGCAGCAGGGGCTCTTCAAGTTGAGACAGCCTAGGCTAGCTTAAGCAAAACCAGCAACAAGTTAGCTCCTAGCAAAGCCATTAAGAGAAATATATATTTTTTAATTATGTTTCTTTAACAGCAATGCAGGACTGCTTAAGGGAGCGAGTAGGGAAAAGTTCCTGCACAGAGAATTTCATTGCACAAAGATAAGTTAGAAACGTGCAAAAGGCAAAGCAGAAAAGCAAGGAAAAGAGAATTAAGTTCAAAGAAAAAAGTCAAGCAAGGACAAAAGAGCCAAGCTGTGGCCAGTGGAAGCCAGGGGAATGGACCCAGGTCCCAGCTGGATTAATAATAAAGTGCCCACACTGTTGTCTGAAGAAGAGGGCTGAAGACCTGCTGCTACGACAACCAACTCCTGAATGAGGATGAATGGAGATGTTCTTTAGCTAACCTTTAAATCAAAACTCTCAGCAACTCATCTGTACGAGTTGTAAGAACACTAGCAGACAGCTGGAGGAAGAGGAGGTCGTGGAGGGGACTCAGGGGGAACAGAGCACATCTAGTGCCTCTGGCCCAGAGGTGGGGAGAGGACTGAACGCTGAGGACCAACTGCAGCTGGAGGAGGGACACCACGGAGGGGGAGAAGTGGCGGGCATTAGGCGTCACATGGCCGTGCAGAGGCTAGTGGCGGCAGCGGTGGTGGTAGCCCTGCTGTCACTGGTCCTGAATAATGTTGCTGCCTTCACCCCGAGCTGGGTTCTTCAGGCTCTGGAGGGTGGACGGAAGCGTAATGTGGGACTGTGGAAGATGTGCCCCAGTGGAGGAGAAAGAGCTGCAAGTAAGGTGCAAGAGACACACAGGCAGTGTGAGAGCCTGGGATGGGGGTCTGAAAATGCAGGCTACCAGGAATCCCCCAGCACCGCCAAACGTAAGTTTCTACTTCACTTTAGAGTTTCACATGTAGTCCAGATCTGCGAGGAAAACAGACTAGTTGTCTTGGTGGTTTAACCTTAAACCTTCGGTGGTTTAACCTTAAACCTTCTACGGTTTAATTTTGTAAACAACTCTTTGAAAAGTCCAATTTCTCAACCTCTGCTTTACATTTTAGTCTCTGGATAAATATTCCTAGAGTTGTGATGGATTTATATGTTTTACTACATTAAGCCCCATTGAGAAGTGCTCATTCAAGAACAACTCTGGGAAATGCCGAACTTCCACTGGAGAGCTTTACTGGGCACAGTTGGCAGTTCCTCAACTAATTTAGACAAAAGGAATCCTTCACCATTCATGAAAAGTGTGTAACCACAACTTTTTAGAAATTCATAATAGATGTCTCTCCAAGATCTATGTCACATAGGATGTTATTAATCTTATATGTATGATTAAGTAATATATTATCAGTTGATGTTATATACAAGTATAAAAATGTTTACGCATTTTTAACACATTAATTAACAACATCAATTAATTTTTTTTGCAAGTCCTTTGCTTGCTGGCTCCATACAGTTGGCATACACATTGTGTGCACACACCTTAACTACAGAACATGTTCATGTGAAAAGAGAGAGGAGGTTATAAACTACTGAGCGACAGAAAATTCAGCAAGAAGGCATTTCTGCTCTGAGCGAGAGGAACAGCATCTGCATGAGTGAATGTCAACCAAACCGTGGATTTAGAGTGTAGAAAAGCCCTACTTTGATCAATTCAATTCAGTTTATTTATATAGCGCCAAATCACAAGGGTCATCTCAGGGCACCTCACAAAGTAAACATTCCAATACAGGTCAGTTCATTAAGCCAATCAGTAAAAGGTTTCCTATATAAGAAACCCAGCAAATTGCATCGAGTCACTGACTAGTGTCAGTGTCTTTACAGCAATCCACATACTAAGCAAGCATTTAGCGACAGTGGAGAGGAAAACTCCCTTTTAACAGGAAGAAACCTCCAGAGGATCCTGGCTCAGTATAAGCAGCCATCCTCCACGACTCACTGGGGATCGAGAAGACAGAGCCGCACGCACGCACACGCACGCACACACACACACACACACACACACACACACACACATACAGACACAACGCCACAAACCCACACACACACACACCTGTACACACACAAACAACATACCAAGTAGCGGTTCTATGGCTACATAGTGGTTTCTTAGT
The DNA here is from genome assembly GCF_043380555.1 of Nothobranchius furzeri. Taxonomy (NCBI): domain Eukaryota; kingdom Metazoa; phylum Chordata; class Actinopteri; order Cyprinodontiformes; family Nothobranchiidae; genus Nothobranchius; species Nothobranchius furzeri. The sequence continues at coordinate 32,339,729 of NC_091756.1, forward strand.
AAATATTCTATTTAGTCAGAGATAAACTTTGTTGTCTTAATCTGAGTGAATCTATAATGAATTCAACAGGTGAACTAGTAGTAGCACATTCCATGTCAAAGAAAGTCACACAAAACCATGTGACTAATCACAGATTAAGTGTTGACTCGTGATTAATATCGATATTTGTTATTTTTTGTCAAATGGCAGCCCTAATATAATGTAATGTAATTTCATTTAACACCCGTTTTAGCGAACACCACTCATCACTCATTAGTCTTGTTTGTTTAGGTTGAATATACTTTGTATCATCAGAGAAAGAGACATGACAACTTTTCTTCTGGTCCCTACAGTGCAGTTCAACATGATGCGAGCGTGCAACCTGATGGCGACAGTGGCCCTGACTGCTGGTCAGCTGATCTTTCTTCTAGGCTTGGTGGAGCTCCCTTTCATCACACAAGAGTCCCAGTGGTGGGAGGAGGCCATCGCTGCACTCTTCCAGCTAGCTAGTAAGCACCAGAAAGCAACCATGTGAACAAGTCTAATGCAATATGTGCATCTGATTCGGAGACGGAGAGAATAATATTATGTCTTTTTAAAGAATACTTTAAAACAATTCAAAAACCAGTTAAAACAACTGGCTCAGTGACTTAATGGTATGAGTGTCCGCCCTAAGACTAGGAGATTGTGGGTTCAAATCCATGGTCGGGTCATACCAAAGACTTTTAAAAAATGCGACCCAATGCTTCCCTGCTTGACACTCAGCATTAAGGGGTTTGATTTTTTTTGGGGGGGGGGTTAATCACCAAATGTTCTCCTAGCCCGGAGATGTCTGCAGGTCACCGCTCCCCATGGGGATGGATCAAATGCAGAAATGTAATTTCACCACACACCAGTGTGTGATGACTAATGGGACATTAACTTTAAATACATCAAGCCTGATTTCTTTACAGTTAGACACTCTAACGTCAGGGAGACAAGGTACTGAACTTAAGTCCAGATGTGATCAAGCAAACACAAACAGACAATATGCACTTAATGCCATTGTTATCGACACCTAAAGAGGATCATCTGTGTCTTTGTGTGCACAGGTTTATTTGATATCCAATACCTCATGAACCACACGGCAAATTTTAATAAAACTGTCAGGAAGTTATTACTGAATCTACACTTACAACTGCAACCACCACAACTAGTCGATAATAGAAAAAACCCTGCAATTATTGCTGTGAGATTTCAACATTATTCTCTCTATTTGATCAAAATGGCTAAGACTTCATTATGTCAGACATGCATGAGATCTTGGTGCGTGCCTTCCTTCCATGGGGTGCTTGGTCTTTAATTAAATTTTTTCTAAATTTTTTCAAAATCTGTTCTATAATCAATCTCAGGAGAACACAGGGAAAACAAATTAATCGATCATTAATTAGAAACACTGTTCCTGTCACGATTATTCCCATTAAGACACACACCGGTACGTCTGTTGAATCAAACTCAAAGAATAACATCCACCCAACCACTCACAGCATTAGGAAATAGCTGGCATGACCGGTCCCTGAGCTCGTTTTGAGGAAGTGTGTAGTGTTGAGCACAGTGGTCGCTCAGCTGCATGGCATTAGAGCAAAACCAACGGGTCTGCATTGGGTTCTAAATTTAGTCCCAGTCCAGAATTCGTGGGCCAGAGCAGCAGCGAACCAGGGAGCAGCGACTATCGGGCGCCAGGATATCCCTGCTCAGGACGAGGAAATGTCTGTGACTACCTGTTATGCAAAGCTGAAGAAGGAAAAAGAGGGGAGGGGAATGAACGGGAAAGACGGTTTTCGACAGGGACTGTGTGTTTGCGTGTGCACTTGCAAGAGACGGATTACGTGCGCAGATGTTTAGTGTGTGTTGTGACTGTGTGTTTATTATGCGCTCTGGTGGAGGAATATCCCGCTGTATGACAGCAGGGTGGGAATTGCCTTGGCAGATAAGCTTTAATGTGTTGACAAGAAAAGCAAGAAAGCAGCTAAGTAAAGAAATCTTCTTGATTGTTAGTGTAATCCAGTCAAATCCAGAATTTCATGCACAAATTCATGTGTAGATTAAATAGCTCTGATAATGAGATCATTAAAGCATTAGCCTCTCCTGCACACAGTGACACCAGATATACATTGTGTTACAAGAAATATCGGATTAGTGCTCTCTATACATTTTAGTCTACTTGATAACTTTGAGCTTTTATGTAGTTTCTTTTAAGCCAATGCTATTATATATTCTTATTCATTCTTTTAAATAGATATATTTTATTGTATCCATTTTACTTTATCTATTTATTGTTCTTGTATTTTAATCAATGTTTAATTGTTTTTGGACCGATGTGTCTGTTAATAAAGCATTCAATCTTTTCAAATCACAGTAGAGATGAGCACCACTATCTAAAGACCTTGGTGAGCGGATTGGAAACAGTTTTTCCATATTAGGCAGCACCAGCAGCAACAAAGCATCACGGGTCAGGAACTCATCTCAGAGAAAACAACAGCAAAGAGAAAGCTGCTTTGAAAATAGATACGTTTTAACGCCTAAAAACGTTTTTTTTTTCTCTCAGGAAAAATGTCCTTCTCCAGTTCTATGTGCTCTCCATATAAGGTCAACAGAATTGCAGAGAGACAACATACCAGGGTCATTCCCAGTCAGAACCAGGATATTAAACCGGAATATTAATAGAAAACATGGGAATGTTCCACATTTAGGTCATATGAGTATAACTTGATCTACTCTGGTTAGATACGGTTCTATATAAGGCAAAAATGATTTAGTGTCTCCAAATCCATGTTTAAATGTTTCATATGTTGTCAATTCTTACACAGAACTAAAATATGCATCTATGTGTAAAAACAGATTATGAAAAAATAATGTTTTAACTTTTGGCTGAGAGTGTTCGGAATGATCTCATGGAGATTAAACACTGCCTGGCCAAAAAAGGCATCACCCCAAAAAATAAAAGGTTACAAACGCTAATATTTGGTTGGACAGCTTTAACTTTGATTACAGCACACATTCGCTGTAGCATTGTTTCAATAAGCTTCTGCAATGTCACCAGATTTATTTCCATCCAGTGTTGCAATAATGGTTCACCAAGATCTTGCATTGAGGATGGTAGAGTCTGACCGCTACACAAAGCCTTCTCCAGCACACCCCAAAGATTCTGGACTCTGTGGTGGGCAATCCATGTGTGGAAATGATGTCTCATGCTCCCTGAACCACTCTTTCACTATTTGAGCCTGATGAATCCTGGCATTGTCATCTTGGAAAATGCCTGTGCCATCAGGGAAGATGAAATAACCTGGTCCTTCAGTACATTCAGGTAGTCCGCTGACCTCATTCTTGGAGCACATCCTGTTGCTGAACCTTGACCTGACCAACTGTAGCAACCCCAGATCATAGCACTGCCCCCACAGGCTTGTACAGTAGACACTAGGCATGATGACTATATCACTTCATATGCATCTCTTCTTACCCTGATGCACCATCACTCTGGAACAGGGTCCATCTGGACTCATCAGACCACATGACCTTCTTCCATTGCTCCAGAGTCCAATTGTTGCCTCCAAAGTTGGCCTCACTGATTAGTGGCTTTCTTACGGCTACACAGCTCTTCAGGCCCAATCCCGAGTTTCCTTCACATTGTGTGAGTGGAAATGCTCTTACTTTCATGCTTCTTAAACAGACTAACATCTTTTCCATGACCACCAGATGTGTATTTCCACACGAGAAGCAACTCACTGCAACAGTTGGGGTTAAAACACTTGTTGCCAGCTGAAATATTAGAACCCATGCAGTAATTATTCAACTGGAGGCTTGTGCCTATTTGCTTAGTTAAATCCAGGCAGTGACTTTTTTGGTATGGGCAGTGTGTGTAATATAGATCTGACAATGACGAGCTCAGGGTGAAACTCAAAAAATTTATGCCAGTAATTGAATGTAAAAGGGGAAACTAAAACATGAGATAGACTCATTCCAGGCAAAGCCAGACATTTCATACCTTTATTTGTTATAGTTGCGATGATTATGGCTTACAGTCTTTGAAAACCACAAATTCAAGAATATTGTAAAAAAGTTCAATAGTCTAGACTCTACTAATAAACCCAAAACACCTGCAAAGGGTTCCATAAGTTTGACATCCCCGCCAGAATATCATGAAATGTGGCGTTGATAGCAGTGATGGTTTAAAATAAAGGTTAAAAAATTGCCTTTGGATAAAAATGCTTTGTTATTTTTTGTCATTTGTATTGTTTACAATGACAAACAGTCACTGATTTCCTCATTTTCTTACATCTAGCGTTTTGATTCTATCATTAAAATGTCTCACATGAAGATTACATGGGTGAGGGATGACATGGCATCACATCCCTTCTTAGGAGTTTCTGAATTAAATTCCCTTTAAGTGTGTCTGACAATTGTGAAGATAAAACAGGACAGTGTCATCAGAAGAACATTCTCTAAAACTAAATCTGAAAACAGACTTTAAAAAGCCATGTTTGTCTTTATCAAAACCACACAGTGGCCTAATCTTCTGATAAGACTCAGGCAGCTACCATTCACTAATCAGTTCCTACTTGAGGCCTCCTCCAGTGAGCCAGTCAATGGGCTTCAGTTGTGAATGAATAGAGGTGTTTTTATTGGAATGTGGTCATTTTCAGACGTGCCAAAATTCTCTGGTATGATCCATCAAGTGTGAGAGTGTAAAATAACAATCCACAGAGTGACATCGGAGCATTGTTATTAGAGAACTGGCCCTTCTAGAGTCTGTTGTCTATGTGCCAGGACTGCAGATGTCTACCATTAAAAATCTAGATTGTTCAGACTGATCAGTTCAGATTTGATCTACTTTACTTAAAAAATATCTTTTTTCTTCAAGTGGGTTCTGATGAGAAGTATGGGATACATTTAAATAACTATTTGTCATTTAGTGATAAAGACCATTATAAATGGAAAGAAATACAGAAGACAATTAAACTGACATGAACTAGTCTGAGACGGGAGTTGTTTAGCTGTCAAATGTCCAGTAAATATGTTAACCTTGAAGCTCTGGGCGTGGCAAGGAGGGAAGGAAGGAAGGACGGAAAGAGGAAGAAAGGGAAGGAGATAAGTTTGAGCCAAAAAGAGGTTCACACAGTCTGAACCGACCCAAACATGAACAGGAGATTATTCATTATCTGGACTAAGGAGCCAGACAGGTTAAACAGGCGCAGATGGAGCAAACAGCTGCATTCTCTGCATACATACGGTGGCAGACATGCTGTGATATACACACACAATTATCCACATCCTTACTTGAAACAATGACAGCCATCTTTCTGTAGAAGCAAGAGAAAAAATTATAAATGAACTCCCCTGCCTGGTGCCACCGACTACACCAGGAAACAAACTGATTCATATCCTAAAGTACTAACATCCCTGTTTCCAGTCATTATTTTTGGTCCCTTTTATTTATACCACTGAGGATGGAGTAAGTTCAGACGTGTGTTATAACTGAACAATTGAATAGGCCACACCTGAGCAGCACAGGGCCGAAGCTCCGGGGCGTTCTGGCTTTGCATGCAAACAGGAGCTCCTCATTGTGTGCTCCAAACATCAGTGAATCAAAGAAATGTGCAGATAAAATGTATCAAAGACTTTTCCCCAATACATTTGCTCCGCTCTTATGCTATTGAAGACTTTAATCAGGACAGCTCAGATGTTCTTCCGAAGAGGAAACATATTTTCAAACTCAAAGGCCTCACACAGAGCTCTAACTCAACAGAGCAACCCAAGCAAAGGGGATAGATGTCTGCTTGTGATAAGTGGGTTTTAGACATCAACATGTAATGGGCCATTCCCATCTGTACCGGGTCGGCCCGGGCCGGGTAGCGTAGGTTGTTTACATATCTGGGTGGCCTGGTATTTTTCCGGGCCAACCAAGGCTCATTCTCAGCCCTCTTCGAGAGGGGGTCTGCTTCAGGCCGACCAGGGCCAACACACCCACTGCTGACAGCAAATTCACACCTTCCATTAGAGCAAGCCTCTGAATGGTTGGTAGAATCAGCCCACATGGGCTTAAGACAAGGATGTGTGGAATCAACCGGGCCAGGCTGGGGCCGACTGGGGCTACCCGGCCCGGCCCGGGCCGACCCAGTACAGATGGGAATGGTCCATTAAACATGCTTGGAAAAAGCCCTTAAAAGTCCTATTACTAATAAACACATGACCACGCGAGTTTGTTTTGACATACATTTCCCTGATGGCAACTTTTAAAGATAAATAAAAACTTTTTGTAGGAATTTCTGATCAATACAAACTTCAAAGGGTGATCTATTTTGGCAAATAACTGACACTCGAGGTGAAAAGTGTTTTGTTTCTTCAATTAATTAGACAAAGAGTTTTGTTGCATCAAAGGCCTAGCGTTCCTTGACGGAGTGCATTCTGCCAGCTGTATTTCATGGCAGAGTTTAGAGGTATAACTCTGAAATCACTTATGTCAAAACGTTAGTCTTCTCCACTGAGTAGTGTGCTCCAGCCTGTTCCTTGTCTTGAATTTTAAAGATCATTTTATGGTGCTAAATAATGGAGATACAGCTATTTTGGCCAGATCTCATGCGATCTGTTAGCACTCAAGAGAACACAGGATGGCTTTTTATTAAAAAAAAAGTATGCAGCGAGGTAGAGAAAGGAGAGTGTCTTTGCAATTGGGCTGAATGCGTTCTGTTAGCCAATCAGAAGCAAGGTGTGTGCATATCATTAATAATAATGAGCAGGTCTGCTGTTTTCAGCTCATCTCTGCACCAGCACATGTCTGCATCTCAGAACAGAAGCATCATAGCTTTGTATTTTTTTCCAAATCTGCTGAAAGATTATAATACTCCCGAGAGGACAAAATCTAATTTACATTGCACTATTTATGTGTTGTAACAGACTGAGTCATCCATGTTCTCTTTGTGCTCCTCCATAGGTTTCGTGCTTGTGATCGGTCTTGTGACCTTCTATAGGATTGGACCCTACACACACTTGTCCTACTCCTGCTATGTGGAAATAGCAGCTTGTCTCTTAGCCACGATGGCCGCGGCCATGCTCATCTGGAACATTTTACACCGACGAGATGACTGTCTGGCGCCCCGAGTTATCATCATCAGCCGCTCGTTAGCATCACCTTTTCACCCGCGTCTGGACAACGACTATGTGGAGTCGCCTTGCTGAGCCACAGGACCTCACAAGCAAAACCAGCAGAGATGTTATCTGTAATAACTCCAGCCTTGAGCTTGGAACGTGACTCATACGAGAAGACTGCGTTCCTGTGGCTTCATAACTGCTGGATTAACTCATACCTGCGATTGCACATGTTTCCTTTTGTATAAATACATCTGAATTATTTTGCTATTTGAGGCACAAAAGTTGCATATTTATGACAGTCTAACCATATCTCCACACTGGTAGAGAACTCACGCAGTACCACTTGTGTAAGCTAACTGGTTGCTGGTATGGATGAGGACTGTCTTTTATAAGCCATCCTTGTAGAAAGATCGAGCAGGAACTTGACCTTTTTTTAATGAAACACGCACTTATTAAATGGTCCCTAGAAAATTATTACAAACAATGGACCTTAAGATGCTACATTACCTCATATTTTTCTATATTTTAATTTTTTTACAGTTTAAATGCATATTAATTATATATGTAGCAAGTAAGCTGGAAAATTAACAAGGCAGAAGACAAAAAAGTCAGCTAAAAGGTTCATTCAGTTTAACCAAATCAGTGGGAACATTTAGTCATGCTGACATTTAAAATGAATTTGTAGATGTCATGTACAAAATAATAATAAAAAAAACATGAACTTTCCATTGCTTATATTTAATGCTTAACCGTTAAAACTCTGCTTGCTTGTGGTACAAAGTGTATCCCTTAAGTTAATATGAGAGTTGTTGTTAGAAGTTGGGACCAGACCACCAACAATCTGAGCTATGTGGGCTCTTCCATGGTAGCAAACCAAAGGGCACATGAAAAAGATAATGCCCTGCAATGTCAATAAAACATTTTCAAATACTCGACTGCAGCCGTTACTGCTTCTGTTGCAACATCTGATGTGAGCAAAAGAGGAGGAATTACAAAAATTGTTGTGGCATTTTTTTCTCTTTTAAAGGCACACTTGGCAGTTTTGCTTGCTTTTAGCACCACTTTGTGTCCGTTATTAATTATCTGTGCTCAAACCGGAAATGAAACTTATCCTCGCTGTGTGTTTGTCTTTCTAACACTTTAATTGTCCTTTTTACACCTTCATCTAACTGCTAACATTTCTCCCAGCTTTCATTAGTTTCTTCAGGAGTGATTCATCACTAAATTGAACAAATCAGCAGTGTTCCTGATCTAAAACATGCAGGAAAAGTGCTGGAACCAGACTGCAGCGCCAGGTATGTCAGCTCCATTTCCCCCAACAGAGTTGCCTGCCAGTCTGAAGTTGCAAATGGGGTAATCTGGCCTCAGTGGATGGTGGGTGTCTGAGTGACATTTCATTAACCATGTAAAGGAGCATTTTAGAGCATACTGGCTCAAGATAATGATTTAAAAATATGAAAAAAATTGCAATGTATGGCTTTAAAAATTATATATATATATATATATTCTACATGAAATGCATGAGGTGTCTAGCTGACTCAGAACATTCAGGAAAAAGTATAAACCTCACACCGACACAAATCAACTGGACTGTACAGCTGATTCTAATACGGACAGTTCCTTCCTACATATTTATTCATTCCCAATTCTATGTGTTCCACACTAATTTAAAGATTCCAGTCAACATTTTCATTTATTAATGACCCTTGCGAGCAAAGATCCATTTTCTTTGGCTAAATAGATTCAGAATCAACCGTCTAACAAGCTTTGTTGCATTCAGAGCCACATAAGTATGATACAGCTGCATGTACTGATCAACTGCTAACAAACCTATACACTTTTACTGAAGCTGCAATCATAAATCTGTGAGCAACAAGGACAAAGAGGACAAAGACAAACAGGTTGATTCAAAAACATCCAATAATATTCCATCTGGTCTTTCTGAATGTGTCTATGTTTGAACTTTTTGGGATTTCAATTTACCTTTTCACTGTATCTTTTATCAAGGCTTAAAACAAAGCTTGTATCTTAAAAGCTGCAGGCCTACATAACCCTTCCAGCACTGCTTGGCTTGGGTAAAATGAACTAAAGTGTCACATTTGCCGAGTCTGTTTTCTCCCAGTACATATTTTATCATTGAACCTCATCAGCCTCATAAAGTAAACCAAATTAATATTATGGGAACATTTGTTAACTCAATAATCAAGAGGGGAAGTGTCCCAGATGATACAGGGGTTTGCTGCAGGAAACGTCTACTCCTGTGGGTGGAGGTAAGCAGGAATCAAACACAATACTGACATTTAATTTTAAAAAGGTGAGGGGGAAAAGAAGCAGCTTTAAAAATAACCATCACTGTAGAACTTAGTAAAGCTGTCATCAGATCTATTAAATTCTTTGGAATATCCGGCCTGTTGAATACACTGTTCTGCCATTTGTTTGTTTCTTTTTCCCCTTCTGCGTAATGCTTGTACGTGTAGAACCAGCAGTGCCACAACATTCCCAATGAGTGATGTGAATCACATCTCCTTCCAAGGAAATAATCTGATTACTGATAAATTGGCAAAGCATTTCTCTGATAGACACACACACACACACACACACACACACACACACACACACACACACACACACACACACACACACACACACTTGAATGAAACACACCTTCCTACCAGCATGAATTAATGTTTGCAAGAATGGAAAGGGTGTGCTGTTTTTAAACTAGTAGAGGGAGTGTGCGTGTGCGTGTGTGTGTGTGTGTGTGTGTGTGTGTGTGTGTGTGTGTGTGTGCGCGTGTGTGTGTGTGTGCGTGTGTGTGTGTGTGTGCGTGCATGGGTGTGTGTCACCCCGTGTGTTTAGAAAAGCGCATCCCCTCAGAATACACCCGCACCCTAGCACAGTCACATATACAAAATGAAGAGTTCCTTCCCACAGCACACACACATGCGTGCATGCACACACAACAGTCTGATCTAATCATTTATCATTCATTAGAGTGATGACTAAATGGGCCGTTGTGTGAACCTGAAGGAAGCACAGCTAGAGGAAGGTTTACTAAAATGTTCTGTAAGAAATGAAAATAGGAAAACAGTGTAGCATTCTGGGAAAAGTCAAGGCTGCTGTAACAATGTACACCCCCCCCCCCCCCCCCCCGGTCTTTGAACTAATATCCCCGGTAGAGAAGACCTGTAGGAATGTGATGACAGCAGTCTAACGGGTTAACGAGTCTCTTGTGGATTCACCAGCCTGCATGTCTTCTCTCTATTCTTAAACTTTTAATATAAGGTCAACCTACCTTTTGATGAGCTTGATAGACTTAAAAGCTTCGTCCATGTCACCAATGGTCAGGTAGAAGCTGAAGTTCAGCATGGCGTCACGAGTGGCCTTCTCACAGTTCTCTAGGCCCACAAAGTCTCTAAGGGCCCGCCTGGACACCATATGGGGCAAGTTGGCAGGAGCTCCTCTAGTTGGTTGACTCTCATCTGAAGGTGATGATGAGCATGGATCGCTCTCACCTGGCTGAAAAACAAAAAAATCTAGAGTGATTTGGAGCAAAATGAAGTAACAATGAGGAATGAGTGGCAGGAGAAACAAATCCAATAATGACATCAACAACACATCTATTAAGTGCATTACGGACTGAAAGCAAAGTCTAGATAGATAATGGGTGGATTTGTGTTGAACATCTCAGGAGTTTTGACTGCAGCACAAAGTAGAAACAATCACAGCTGCTGGAGGCTAGGAGGCAAAAACACAAAGGCTTTTGGGGTGACTTCTGGGAGACAGACACTTACTTCTGGTAGGAAGACATTTCCTTTCCGAAATAAAAGCTATTGTGTGTCAGATCAAACAGAGGCTCATGAAAGATCAATCACTTTTCAATATGCTTAGAAAGGCTACAAATAAAGAGCAACAACAAATCTGTATGATGAGGCTCCATTATTGCCGTTTCCACATCTGGGTCCATATGATACAGGCTGGATAACTTTTTTGGTTTCACATCTGGGTCATATGTGCATTTTCCATTCTCAGATTACCTTTTTTTCAGACCTCTTCCTCGGCTGTCTGACTGGGACTGAGGTGACTCTACGAACTGATTGACCAGCTGAAATCCACATGCTCAGGGATTTGCTCATTCCTGAGAAGTCCGTGGGAACCATGATGTGAACAAAACCGCCCGTGTGAGCCTGCCCTGACCATACCGACCCAGATGTGGAAACCGAAAACCATAATGCAAGAGTAGAGTGGTTTGCACCTTGCAGCTGAAATAATAGTAGGGTACGTCCAGAGCAAGTAGGGCTTGTAGACCTGAAGGTTTAGGGAAGTAGTCCTGTAGGAGGAGTCCGTGTTCTTGTGTACAAAAGAGTGTCACTACTGACACGTCCACCTGGAACAAAGAAAAAAGGCACCATAATATCACACCTCATCTACTAAAAAATCCCTTTAAAAAATCAACTCTAAATTCCAGTATCTTAGTTTAAAGAGCTGTTTTATTACCATTTCTAGGTAACCATTCGATGAGGACTCAGAGCTGACTGGCACCGTTTCACAAACAAAAAGACGAGGTTCACTCTGGTCCCAGAAATGAGACACAGGACGGCGACCGCTACACTCTGTCTCCTGAAACTTCTGCCTGAGAAACAGAGAAGACGTACAGATCAATGTGTGGGGTCACAGCTATTACAGTCCACATGGTCAAAAGGAGAACACCTTACTTTTCACTTTCTTCTGACTGTAAGACGCCACTAGATGGCCTTCCAGTGAAGAAGTCAAAGTGTGTCACGGTGTCCATCTCAACGTCATAAAAGTACACTTTGTGATCAGGTCGTCCATTTACCTGAGAAGAAAGACTCCACTTAAAACCACTTCATGATGGTGTGAAAGCATAAAATATCAGAGTAAAGCATGTTTGTCCGTTTACCTTAGAGATTAGTATGCTAACTTGGCTGCCATTGGCGTTGCAATTGACAGACCTCAGAGCTCCCAGATTGGAAATCTGGTCTGCCAGGTTCTTAGCGCTACAGGAAGCTTTGGCATCTCTACAAAAACAAAAAAACTAAAATCTCAATTGAATTCACAAATTCAGCTGATAAGAGTATTTATAAAGGAGCCACATGGACTCCATACCTTCTAGAAAGGTCAAAAACTCTGATGTGCGCCGTGTCTGTGCCCACCACCAGGTAGGACTGGCACACACTGAGGAGCACAGGGTTTCCCTCTGTCTTGGAGAACGTTAAGAGTTGTTTCACTGTGCCCTGATAGTGCAGAAAGTGAACACAAACATCTGACATGCTCTGAAAATTACCCAAAAATTATTTAGTAGTGGGTCAAGCCAACAGACCTGCGGTGTACGGATTTGAACCCTGTTTGGTTCTACAGTGTAGAGGTTCTCACCATGCATGGCTACCACTTGGGAATCACAAGAAAATGATCCTGAGAGATCAAGAAAGGAGAGAAAAGGAAAAAAGAAATTAGGTGTGGTGAAAATATAAAATGTAGTTCATTTTACCAGTTTGTGTTTGTAACATGTACCTGTGCTGCGTAAAGTTGTTCCTGAGAGCTCATAAACTGTGACTACTTTACCGTTCCAGACTGTCACCGAGTCCTGATGGAACAGAAAAAGACAAAAGGTTTTGAGACGTATTTCTGAGAAACGCTTTGTGAAAGCTTCACCTTCCCTCCTACCTTGCTAACACACACTCCTTTGATGTGCATATCAGACATGAGAGCAAGCTGCGCTCCAGTGGAGAACTGAGTGATGATGACCTGTGTTGGGGTGAGCTGCACTGCTGACACCTGCTGGCTGAAGTGGGCGGACATCACGTGCTCACTTAGAATCAGCACCGTCTTTGAATTATTGGCTGCCAAAAGGTTCTGGCAGGAGCCCCACTGAAATTGAAGTTCAGTTCAATGTTCTGAAAACAGTAGCACGCCTATCATGATGGAATGCTGGTCTAGATGGTACCTGTAGCTGAAGGACATTTCCTTCTATTTCTGTGGGTGCTTGTAATTTCCACAGGATCTTTGTTTCTCTGCTGCTGCTGTTTGGCTGCACCACCATCTTCCATATTGCTATGTGCCCATGGGAGGTACCAGCTGCCAGGATTTCTACAGACAAATAAAAAAATGACTTTCCCAAATCTTCTCAGATTGGAGTGAATAAAAATGTAAAAGCCTGCATTCCTTAAAGAAACACATCATGACAGAGTTTGGAACTAAGATCTGGTTTAGTCTAGAAATTATGGAGTTCTAGACAACACACAAAGCATCTGATGGGGTTACCCTCAGCTGCAACCACATTTGTTTGCAGCTCTAAACTGACAGAGTGAGAGTCGTGTTTTTGTTTGTCAAAGTCAACTGGTTGTGGCGGCCATCTTAATTGGATTGACTTTGAAAGTAAACCAGTTGTACATCCAATGATTATTTTCAGAAAGTTTCATTCAAATCCCCTGGTGGCTGGTGAGATCTCCGGGAATCAGACGGTGTAGGCTCTAACTGTTAATGGCCGTGTTCGAGATGAGCCAGTTCTGCGCAGATTAGATTTGTGTCCGACTTGACGCCGACTTGCTCTGCCGTCATGCATACGTAGACAACGATAACCTTGTTAGATCAAGGCGGCTGCAGATTTTGGAGCAAGGCGCTGCAGTTGCTCTCCATCGGCTGCAAAACCTAGGGCATGATGGGAAACGCCTGGCTCAAACCTGATCTAAGATCTGATTGGTTCATATTTTGATCCAAACATCCGGTGGTAGAACATGAAATGTTAGTTGGTCACATGTATTCTGTAAATCATGTAACGTCGATGATGACAACTATATAGGCCATAAAGACAAATGTGTTTTGTGTTATTTGTCACGTTTCATATGAGCACACTAAAGCTGCAGCTGATAACCATTACTTATTATTACCCCGGCTTTCCACAGCAGCCGTCAGCAGCACGTTACTGCAGCAGCACGTCATAGCTGCTGATAGGAACGGCTGTGGTCAACAGAACCTTTTCAACTGGAGCCGTCAGCAGCGCGAGTCGGCCGCGTCTCAGGAGCAGCATGTCGCGGCCTTTACGCGCCGGTTCTATTTCCTACGCGCGACGCCTCTGAAACGGGTCAAGTTCGACATTTTTGGGGAAGGAAAGACAGGAAATCGGACGCGGAAATGGAGAGAAGCTCCCGATATTTTCAGAATAAAGAACGTACTGCCTTCCGGTCGTTTTACTTTAAAAAACGTTACTAACTGTGCGGCCCCGTGAGAAGTTATCACCTAGCTAGCGGTCTCCTTTGTTTTTCAGGTCCGTATTGGCGATTATAAAACGGACAGAACATAAAAACACAAACATTTTGGAGCCATGTTGTAGTTTTCTCCTGCTTGTTGTTGTGTTTACTGACGAAGTCACTCGTGTGACTTCGTGCTCGGTCGGTGACAGCTGCTCCCCTGCTGATTCGCGTCTCGTGGGAAGGGCCAAGCAGCAGCTTACGCGAGCAAGACGTGCTGCTGCAGTAACGTGCTGCTGACGACTCCGGTGGAAACCCGGGGTTAGTCAGGTCTCCATATACAATATATGACATCCACAAACACGTGAGGATGTGTTTCAGCTGCTAACAGGTACCAGAATTAAAATAAATAATTAAACAAGTATGAACTCTAACGCAATATCTTCATCCATCGTCACCCCCGAGCTACACATGTAGGGAAATCTGTCCGACTTAAATGCCGGCTTTCAGCCACTCCCCCTGCTCTCGTCTGCTTTCCAGGCGAGGCGCAGCTCAACTCGAACACGGCCAATGACACAGTTTGACTTAAGGGAAAGTTGAATTGGGGTTCTGTGGTAAGGATATGATCAGTCCACATTGTAGACAGCTCTTTGAAGGGCCTCGATTTGGCAAAAACGAGCTTAGTCCTGGTTGTACCGGAGGACAGAGGACAGGAGAACGCGCAGCTAATTAATTAAACAATTTGGTTCTGTACCTTTCTCTTCAGCACAGCCGACAAAGGTTTAAGATGGGTCAGTCCTCCTGCATGCTCTTGAAAAATTGTTCCAAAATGAAAGTTGAACCCACATCTTTTTTATCTGTGAATGCAATGCCGTTCGGCGAGTCTCAAATAAAAATTTGGGCTTCTTACTGTAAAAAAAATATACCATTAATGTAAAAAAGAAACTCTAAATAAACTATGTTCACATCCAGAATCAAACCCAGGTCTTCTGCACGAGAGTCCGACGTCTTACTAGGCGAGCTAACGCGCCAGTGACGTCACTTGTATCTGTACCATTTAAGAACGATTCGGAGGGCTATGTCTGAGCGTGAACGCGCATTAAGCAGCCTGCTTGACCCGAGCAGCTCTCTTTTTCTGTGATTTTACAGAAAAATAGGCAATCACAGAAATAAATTCTTTCTTACCAGTGGTAAATTAAGTGCAGCACATTATCAATTAAAAACAATTACAATTGGGTAAAATGTGTAAATGAACAGAGTTCTTAAATAAACGAAAAGATGTAATAACAACAGAGAGCTTATTCCAGTCCAATGGAGCTTTAACTCTAAAAGCAAGTCTCCCAACTTCCTTCTTAACTGGAGGAACAACAAAAGAGATACTATATGGACATTCAAAGGGCACTAAATACATTTTTAAATACTCAGGAAAATTTAAAAAATATAAATTTGAAGATAAACAATAACCAATGAAAGCTCCGTCTTTCCTTTAAAGGAAGCCAGTTCAAACTTTCAAACATAGTACAGTGATGAGTGTTAAAAGGACAACGCAGCACAAAACGACAAATACTGTTGTAAACAACATCTAGTGGATGGAGCCAAGATGCAGTGGTATTGGTAAATTATATCTGCGTAATCGCAGATTGGAAACAACAGTTGAGTTGCAATATGATTTCTCACTCTAAAATCAAAGCAGTTAATTGATTGATATAACGTTTTAAGTTGATAATTAACCTTACTAGTGACTGACTGAATGTGAGCTTTAAAATAAGATCAGATTCAAACCAAACTCCTAAATATTTAACTTTGTCAACACATTTTAGATGTGAAGAGTCCAAAAAGTGTAAGCTGAGAGTTCCATTAATGACTGGAGCAGACGTATGTCTCCAAAAAAGAGGTGCATAAGACTTAGATTAGTTAAGGATAAGTCTGTTATTGATAACCCAGTGCTGTAAGCTATCAAAATTAGACTGAAGGTACTCCTGAATTTCCAGTGCGGTGGACTTAAACCTACATTATATGGTATCATCAGTGTACAGATGCACAGCACACGTGGAACAACATAGAGGAAGATCATCAATAAAAACTGAAAAAAAGCAATGGCCTGGATTCTCCAGAATCCAGATTGAAATAGAGAAAGTATGTTATTAATTTCTAAATAGCTATAAAGTTGATTGAAAACTATCTTTTCAAATATTTTAACAACAGCATTTATTATTGCTATAGGTCTATAACTATTGAGATCACAAGCATCTCCTCCCTTAAACAAAGGGAAAATCTTAGTACATTTCCATGCTGAAGGTACTGAGTAAGTATTAATTGAAAGATTAAAAGGTACAGCTAATGGAATAGCAAGCTCATGAGCTGCAACAAATTT
Organism: Nothobranchius furzeri; assembly: GCF_043380555.1. NCBI lineage: Eukaryota > Metazoa > Chordata > Actinopteri > Cyprinodontiformes > Nothobranchiidae > Nothobranchius > Nothobranchius furzeri. The sequence continues at coordinate 32,356,418 of NC_091756.1, forward strand.
ACTCTCAATTCCCTCTGGACCAGGAGCACTTGAAGTTGACAGTGAACGTATTGTTTGTAAAACCTCAGAAGGAAAAATTTGTGAGAGTGAAAACCTACTAAAACAAGTCTGTGACAAAAACATGATCTAGTCGAGTAAGTAGCTAAGTTAGGGTGATACATTTTAGAGAAACACAGACTAAAGCCCTCCACAATTTCATTAGGAAATTAATGATTATCACACTGCCATAAAATTCATATTTCATGGTGATTTTGACAAATGATGGTGGATAGAAACTAGCTAGAATTTCTCCATAACACTAACAGCAAATATCAACCAAGTTTTACTTATTGGACCGATACCGATATGTTAAAAAAAAAAAGACTAACAATGGCCGATACCAGTGTTGGTGTTGATATATCGTGCATCCCAATGAAATACTATAAAACTTTTGAGATTAGAGTCATTTTAAGACAGTAGAAATACTCTCAGACTAGTTGAGGGCTTGTCTGTGAGGTTAGAAGTCTTTTCTGTTTCCCTGAACTAAGTCTTTTGCCTTTGTTTCTCAGCTGGCCAGGAAATGCCTTAGGATTCCTCCGGAGGAGCTGGCCCAAGTGGCTGGGGAGTAGGGCTGAACAATAATTCAATAACAATATTTATCGATCAATAGAAAAAAAATGGATCAATAAAAAACTTCAATAAAAGTTTCTTTTTTCCATTATAGCCTACTGGATAGCTTTATACTAGAGTCATTACTGACACCAAACCAATCAAAAAAACAGACCCAAGCACGCTCCATCACCAAGCCCTCCCCTCTCAAACCTAAACAGACAGCAATGTGACTAAAACAAGATGTTGCAGCAAGGAGAGGTGGAAGAAATTGTTACAGTACCTCACCAGTGTGGCAATATTTTCATTCTTACAAGTCTGACAAATAACAAACGGTGGTTTGCAACAGAGAATCAATCTCTGTTACTATTGTTGTTAGCCTCAAGGGCAAAATGCCGATCATCACTTGTAAGTCGCTTTGGACAAAAGCGTCTGCTAAATACATAAACATAAACAAGTCTGGTAATGCAAGCATAAAGTAATGGCCTAAGATGACCAGGGCTGCACTTAAAATATATTTTTGAGATTTTTTATATAGTTTTCATAATTATTGATATCGATCAATATATATATATATATATATTTTTTTTTTTTTAACTGATAAGCTTTTTTATCTACATTGCCAGCCCTACTGGGGATAGGGAAGTTTGGGCCTCTCTGCTTAGGTTACTGCACCTGTGACCCAACCCAGAATAAGAAGATGAAAATGGATGGACAGATGGAGATAAGATAATAATCAGAGGTGAGCAGAATTCCCCCTGGTCAAAATATCAGGAAATAAGAATCCAAACCCTGTCATCTGAAGCTACGTTTCCTCTAGCTGAATTCTCCGTGCTGAAACAGGCACATCTGAGCTTTTTCCCCACAATTAGACTTACAAGCATTCATTCCTACTAGAGACCACTGCAAATATTAAAAATATGAGTGAAGGACCTCTTTAACTTTTTCACAGATGCACATTTAAGAAGATCTGCTGTCCCTTTGATGGCAAAATTTGTAGAAAATGTTTTTTGCACAATCGGTTAGCACCAAGTATGGGATGGCTGTGACTCTGCTACCATCTTTTAGCTCAAAGTCTGTAAAACTGAGTGAGTCGCTGCCACTTCTGTGTTTGCTAAGGCTGATTCATTTGTGTTTGACCAGCCAGTGAAATGTTTTGTTAAAACAGACAAAAGCTCCATAAAGACAGAGTGAGATAACGATGAGAAACAAGCATTGCTGCACGTTTTACTGTAGCTTTACATTTTTCACACAAACCTTTTGCTGCACAGTATGCAACACAGTTTATCATCTCTCCCCTCTCAAAGCCCAACGTTTCATCAAGAGACAAACTATAGTTGTCATCCCTTTCCAGGTCCCACAGTCTGAAGAGTAAAAAAGACAATTATTAACAAAGTTCAAAATGTTCCAACACATTCTCACACCCATTGGGGCTCCCAACGCGTCGGAAACGCTTGGTCACCCATCGTCAGTTGTTGCCGCATCGGGTGTGAGAATGTATTGAATGTACAGATGTGTGTAAGCTAAAAGGCAGAAAATGCTTAAAACTCACCTGATTATTTGTTCTCCAGTCGCTGTAATGAGGAAGCTGTTCTCTGTCCAAATAATATCAACGTTCTGCCCAGCCTTGCTGCTCAGCTTTACCTAAAAACAGGTTTACAATCTAAATGTGTTCGTTTAAACATCTGAAACAGGATGCTATAAGACATCTAGGAAAGTGCTCACGTGGTTATTGACAGGCTACAGGATAATTATATTTTTCTTTTCTCTTTGTAGTTTTGTTTTAATGTAGCTGGCCAACAGTCAGTTGTAACGTCCAGCAATGGTCAGTTTAGGTACAGTCTGACCTTTCAACATCTATTCAACATCTGGTCAGAAAGGAGACACAACACTGCATGTGTTCCCTTTAAATGAGCCTGCCTTCATACCAGCTCACAGACTCTGCAAATCTGAAAGATAAACAATAACTTGCTTTCCCAAGGTCCCATCTGTCTGCCTCCACAGAAGGAACACTCCAGCTTGAATCAGTTGCTAAATTCAAGAATGATTTCCTAAATCAATATGAACTTCTTCCACGACCTATAATCTAGATAATCTTTAAATAAACATTTGTTTATTACCACTTATAATAATTATAGTATAATGAAATGCTTCATTAATCTGTGCTCACTGAATGGACGTTATGTTATGTCTACAGAGACTGCCATGTGTTCATGTTTATACGACGAGGTCCTCACACATGCATTCACACAATAACAAGTACGGCTAAATTAAACCCTGACACACATAGTATTAAACCAGTCAGAACATCCTGTATCAAAGAAGGCGTGTTTCTGAGTTGTCTTGGTAACATCTCAAACTTGTCAGCCTTTGATTGGCTGTGCAAATCATAACATCATAACCTTAAAACTGAATCATCCTGAGTTTTTCGGCAGTTCTAGAGAATCGCTCAGACCGGCTATCTGTAGCAAAACCTCTTTAACCATCAAAGATTTTGACACTTCGTCAAAACCTTTTTTTGCACCTGCAAAGCTGGTGAGCAAACAGTTCCTGCAAAAACAAAGCTGATATTGTTAGACTCCTTAAGAGTCCGCCAGACGCACGGTTCCATCCAGCTGTTGTGACCCGAGACATCTCCGGTGCCAGAGGTCAGCCGACCACTGTGACATTCGGATCCACCAAGAAGGTCTCTCCAAAATGGGTGGAGTAGACACGACAGATTGATTGCGTCTGGATGTTCTTCTGATGATAACAACTTTATAGCTTAGAGCAAACCAAATTCTTTTCACCAGAACTCAGCTTTCTTTGATAAGGAAGCTCTGACTGACATCGCAGTCACACATAGGTTCCTTCATCACATTTAGTTACATCCACCCACAGTAAATGCTTAGTTAATTAGTCGTGTTTTAAATTGTTTGTAAAATAAATTTCTTACTTTTATAAACCTGACTCTTTCTTGAAGTAACACGAAGTGTGGTTGATCACTGAAGCAGCAAAGAACCTAGATCTTTGAACAGTAGAACCTTTTTTCAATATATGAGATAAAAGTATAAATAACAACAAACCTTCATGAATTCCTGAGCTCCACCTTCAGGTCCCAGCATGTATTGTGACAACATCAGATTCTCTGTGATCACAGCAAACACCTTTCTTTTCTCAAAATAGAAAAGTTTCTTGATGGAGCCTTCTATGGTGAGAAGAGTGCTGGTCTGACAATGCTCATCCACAACATGGACTTTCCCTGTGTAACATTGGGATAAATAATCAATGAACATAACAAAATGCACATGAAGAAGAAAAAAAAAGACTCAAATGAAACTTTTACCATCAGCAGTGCCGACATAGAATGCAAGTCCTTCCTGTGGGCCCATCTTCAGAGGTGCACCATTCCAGCTGAACATGTCTAGAGCATTTTCATCTCCACTCACTGACGCCCGAGCTAACATCAGCACATCACTGTTGGGAGAGTTAGAGGCTACCATCAGTCTGTGTTCAATTAAACTTCAAGGATTTGTTTGAGTCTGGCTTTGTTCTTTCTATTGCATTTAGAAGTGTGAATACATTGAGCCTTACTGACCAACATGATTGCAATTTTCTTTCATGACGACCAGGTGATAAATTAATGTTTCATAGATTCACCAGAGGAAGAAGAACTGGACACTACTTACTCGCCAGGAGAGGCGGGTTTGAAGAGGCAGGAAGTTAAAGGTTTGTTGTATTCATGCCTGATTAGATGGTTTCCTATAAGTCTTCCTCTGGCATCTAACTTCCATACTGCTAGAACACCAGTCTGTAAGAGACAAAAACATGCTAACATCATAGAAAATAATTTACAGTCTCAGATGCGCACACAAACACCTATATCTCTATGTTGCACCTACAACCTACCTGATCACCAGTTACAAGACGGCTACCAGAGGTGCTCCACTCCAACAATGTGATGCAGGATGTGTGTGAGCTGGGCAGAACCGTCTGATCTCCAGATGGGTGTGTCAGCAGGACTACCTCTCCATTCTCCCAGCCCAGTGCCAATACTGGTTTTAAGGGGTGCCAGCGCAAATTAGTGGGCTGTTGGGGTCGCTCTACATGGCAGCTCTCCACTTGCTCTCCCTGTAATTAAGACAGGGCTGGTTAATGGGATCAAGACCGTTCAGAGAAGCAAGCCCAGTCACTATTTCTTACCTGCTGTAGGTAGAGGTTCACGCTGCCTCCAGAAGCAGGGCTGCTAGAAGCCACAGCCAACAGGGGAAAGCTCGAGTGCCATGTGAGGTGAGAGGGCACATCGCTGCTTTCAGGTGCCTCGATACGGTAGTCAAAATACACCGCCATGTCCCCCCTCTCTGTATAAACACAAGTGATGGTGCCAGCTGGGTGAAATACCTAAAGGGAATCGATGCGTTCTTTTGTTTACATTTTTTTAATTTTCACAGCTTCGCGACTCTGGCTATTCTGGACATTCACTAATTACAAGTTCACCATTAAATCCACCTTGATATGTACACACTAATGTATTTTTGTATGTGGCCGCTTTACCTGGATGCGGGGGGATGTGCATAGATTAACCGATACCAGACTGTAGAACGTAAAAGTGAGCCCTCATGCAGTAAAAATATCATTATGTGACAAGTGGCTAACCCATTTTAGCTTCAACTAGCCGCTAGCATTAGCGTTGGTAGCCAATGTTAGCGGGTGACCCTCGCGGGCTGAAACTAATTACCTTACCTTTCGGTAAGCTTACAAAAACTTACTTTTGTGTCACTTTTTTACATGAACGAAACTCTTGTCCAGACAAACTAAAATAACGAAACACGGGCCGTTTTCAGCGGTTGTGTACCCTCCTGTGTGAGTAAAAAAAGCGTCTCTCCTAGTTGCCCCTGACAACGTCGGTGGGAGGACTAGGAGGCGGGGTTACGGAAAGCAACGAGGGATGACGAGCTGCTGCCGAATGGGATCAATAAGGTAACAGTAGTTTTTTCCCCTTTCGCCTACATATATCAGATATAATTTAATTTTTACTTTTTCATTTTTAGGCTTTAGAAGTTGTGTTGAGCTGCAAGGTGGAACATTGGTTTTCTCAGTTCCATTGCAGCAAGGTCACAGGTTCGAATCCCAGCTGATCTTTCTGCATGGAGTATGACAGTAAGTTTGAATGTGTATCCCTGTGAAGGTGACCCGTCTAGGGTGTCCACCCCACCTGAAGACTGCTGGAGGTAGACAAACCAGCCCCCTGTGACCTTAGTGAGGATGACTTGGTTAAAGATCATAATACTGAGAGACTGTTATTCAAATAAAACTGGTTTATTTTGTTAGAAATAAACTTTCCTGCTCTGGTGGAACTATTCAAAAAGTGTGAATAAAGATTTGTATCAATAATTAATTCAACATTTTTAATGGTGAAACTATACAAACTAGTTTCAATGACAATGATGGGTCAAAAGTAATAGTAGTTACTGTACAAGCATGTCTGCACACACATGTTCAAAGGAAATCTTCAAACAGAAAATATGTTTAAGTCATTTAAAATTTTAATACTTAAAACAATTCTGGGCAAAAGGGACACCATGTGGGTTTTTCACTCAAAAATCCAAAGATTTAAACAAACTAAATACTTCTTAACACGTACAAAGTGGTGAATATGTAGGTTCTCATGAACGTATCTTTGTCCCCACTGGTGAGCTAATTGTTTCAGGATGTGTAAAATACTGAAACACCTGCAGTAGCAGATTTTGAGCTCAAAGAACAGCCTTCAGCACATAACCAGTACCATCCATTTTTGGCAGACCAGACCTTTGCGTCAGGAAATAAACTTCAGGCAGAACTTTCAACATCAATAGTTATCTAGTCTCTATGAAGCTCATCTCTCGTCACCAGTGTTCGTCTCTGTAGACACAATTCTAATTGCTCTGTGTTGTGATCATGACTCCAGACTCTGTGCCTGTTGATCTTGCAGCTGCTTCTTCAGGCTCTTATCCAGCAGCACCAGACTCTGCATGGCTAAACTCCTGCAGTCTGCATCAGGGTCTCCTTCAGCCACATCTGTGGACAGTGATGGCACAGAAAGATTTGTAATGTTCCAGAGAGTTGAAATCATGCAGCAACGAATGTTAGATCTCAGTTTGCACAATTTACCATTTCCAAAATGTAATGCATGCCCTTAGTGGTAAGCAGTTCTGGTTCACTGCTTGAGTGAATAAAGCTAATAAATAAAATCCCAGCAGTTTAGCCAGCCAGCTCACAGACAGCTGTGCAGTACAGGACATCCTGGTTACCCATGTATTTCCCAGAAATGCTCGATCCAGCCATGCATGTGTTGCGTGTGTCACTGACAGGATACTGATGGCAGAAATACATGATCCAGGTGCAGCTTTGAAGCTAAATCCTCACCACAGCATTTCAGATAAGTCTATTTTTATCTTTAAAGGGACTATAAGGAGTTTGACATTGTTATGCTCGCGACTGCCCCCTCAGGGCCAACTGTAACTGCAGTTTCAATAGTAAGCTCGTGCATGAGGCGCGCATGCTGTATGTGCACACTCCTGAACGAAAACAGCTGAGTCAGCACCCAGCTTGCATTAAAAGCATCAACCCTTTCCCCCATAACTATTTTATTAGTTAAAACGATTAATTAGTATAATTAAAATGGCCCAAAATGCTTTTATGTGTAAAATCAATTCTAAAAGTATAAATAAAAGTGATATTAGAGCAGATTTGGTGTGGCGATCCAAACCATTCTGTTATGGGACATAGCTCAGACCTCCTGCTCGCTTCATTCTCACAGACTCTGTCACATTTGCATTACCAGAATTTTCTTGAACAGCACCGTCCAGAGTTTGTTCTTTAAAGCTTCTATTAAATCCACCGTGTTGACGTATTTAACAAGTTTCCTCTATGCTGCAGGAGTTAAAGTTTACATTAAGGAGTAAAAGTTTGACAGACGTGTTTGTTTATATCTGGCTGCTACGCACCGGGTGGGGAGGAGGGGGGACTCGGTGCTGCACTCAGACAGCTGGTGTGATCAGCTCTGAAAAGCGTTGATCAAAATTTGCAGATCACGTTTTTTTCCAAGAAGATCGGCCGCGAATTCCTCTTCCGGTCGGCGTTCTAGGAATCGAAACTAGGAATAGACATAAAAAACTGAACGATTCCACGAAAAACTAACAGTTGGTCCCAGTTTCAACCGATGCTTGATGCCCAACCCTAAAATGCCAGGGAGCATTCTACAGGACCAGGGCATTGCAGGAGAATGTACGAGGAATATATTTTACATTTCTCCACATGTATTGGTTGTTAAACTTCCTTATAGTCCCTTTAACACGGATGTTCTATACGAAAACATATGGGATTTTTTAGGCTTCACTTTATTATTGTTGTTGTTAGAGTTTAGACTATTTAAAGAGCAAGTCACCCCCAAATCAACTTTTCTTTTTGCTGATAAAACTATATAAATGAAGTCTAATTGTGTCTTAGACACATGTAGTCCACAATTTGGCACTTGAGTGCACCTTAGTTAAATTTGACATATTCTGCCTAAAATTATTGTGCCATCTTCAGGTAAAAACTCTTCAATGCATTTGAATTTAAGTCATCGCTTTTGGCTAAGGGGTATACTATTCAAGGTTCAAGGTTGTCTTTATTAATCCCCAAGGGGGAAATTGAATTGCCTTGGCCAAGTAAACACAACATGCACATCCACACAATAAAACATTCACTGGTCCTGATAAAATATAAAAATATCAAATATACAATCATACGAAATGCTCATTGTAAAAACGCACTGCAGCTGGAATAAAAGAGTTCCTAAAACGTTCAGTGGAGCACCGGGGCATTAACATTCGTCCACTGAAAGAGCTCCTGAGATCCTTAAAAATCTGGTGAAGGGGGTGATCCTCCAGAGACATAACTGTCTTAAGTTTACTCTTCATCCTTTTGTCGATGATCATATCAAAGGAGTCCAAGCTTTGCCCAACCACTGAGCCAGATTTCTTGATCATTTTGTTGATCCTGTTTTTGTCCTCAGCAGTGAGGCTCCTGCCCCAACACAACACAGCATAAAACAACACACTGGCCATAATCCCCTGATAAAACACATTCAAGAGCCTCCTACTATGACATTAGCTGGTACATCATGATGTCACAATGTCATTGTGAGCCCGTGTGTGTGTGTATTTATCAGTGGCTCAGCCCTCTTGGTCTCCCAGGCAACAGCATTTGTTGCATTTTTCAAACAGGAAGTGGGAGTGGAGTAAGACTCTGGTAGGTGGGTGACTTGCTCTTTAAACTCTTTATTTCACAATATTTAAATTTACCTGCGAGCCAAGTTCTGGTCTCAAACAGCTGGTCGCTGAGGTCCAGCAGTATGTTTTGACTGGGCATGCTCAGAAAGACGGAGCAGACAGCAAAGAGGACGCCTCTTCTCACCATCCTTAAAGAAACATACAGCAGATTAAGCGCTTACAAAAACACAACAAAATGTAGTTAGATAATTTTACACAGAGATTTTGGATCAGACGTACTGGTCAGCATGGTACCGAACTGCCCACACAAAGTCCAGCAAAGCACAACCCATCTGTGCAGCCATCTGCAAAATAAACATTTAAATGAGCTAGATGTAAAGCATGAATACTAGGGGTGTAACGGTCAGCTAAATTCATATTCGGTTCGGTTCAGTGTTTAAGAGCTCCGTTCGATTAATTTTTGGAACATTATTATTATATGTATTTATTTATTGAATATCTGAAGCAGCTTTTATAGTGAGCAGGACCAGGTGTCATCACAGGCTGCTGATCTAACATGATGTCTTTCACAGGTGATTTGCGCAGCTATGAGTGTCACGCTCATACAGACAAGTGTTGTGTTTGACTGCTGATGCTCCATGTTTTTATTTCTGCAGTGAGCCTTAAAAACTCACCTCACACCGCACAGTTTCTTCTTTAAAACTAGGGCTGCACAATATATCGAAAAATTATCGTCATCGCGATAACAGGACGTGTGATAGGCCCATCGCAAAACACGTCAAAAACGGCGATAACTGTTTGATTCAAACATTTCCATCTGTGTTATACATCAACTTTTTTTAAACCAGCTGTTTTTTACGTGGAAGTATTATTTGACCAATCAAATGTAGCCCTTCCGATATGCGGCCAATTAGATGGGTCAGTTTATGTAATACGCCTGCCCCCTACGTAGACCCTTAGAATGGAAAGCAACACCCGAACTCAGTAAGCGGCGCCGTTCCCTTGTTCGCCATTCTGGCTCAGAGCAACGAACACACTTTGTGCTGAGGTTTCTGGATTCAGCACTGCTTTCAAACATGAACATGAGTCCGCTCGGTTTCGTTAATCATTTTTACCGGATTGACTCCGACACGTGCTGGTGAACCAACCCACCTTCACGTCGCTAGTGTTCCACCGGGTGGTGATGTTAGCCCCAGGCTCCGGTTAGCTTCCAGCTAAAAGGCTACAGCACTCTCCTCCCAGTCCTACCCTGCTAAAGAGGGCCTGGAAAAGTTCCCCCACACATCAAAGTGATTTTTCATTTATGAGCTTTTATAACCTTCTTAATCAGGATAGTTGATTTGCTGCTGCACATAAACTGTCAGTCAGAAGCTCTGCTAGCCGGTTATCTTAGAGGAGCTAGTTCAATTTGTTAGCTTGTTATCAGAATCATAGTTGCAGTTTCATCATCTGAGCTGCTTTTTAAGATCTAGGTAAACTTGTTCAATTTGGGGTTAAAAACAAACGTTTTCACACATTTTCCATGTAGTTTTTTGCCAGTTCCTCTTCTGAAAGGTAGACAATTGTTTTGCTCTTTCACTCAGAAAATCTTAATATTCTCCTAGTTTGGCCCAGCACAGTTCACTTTCCAATTACAGCAACAGCCTTATATCATAACCACATAAGTGGAGAAAATGTTCTGTAGCAATGAGAGAGAATTTGCTGTTGCATTTAAATGATGTTAACTATTATTTAACATTTAAAGTTATATTCAGACATTTTTATTTATTCTAAAACCCTGGTAAGGGATGTTTTTCTGTATTTGGAGCATCAGAAAAGGTTTTATGGTGGAGGTGATGTTTTAAAGTCACTGAGAAACTGCATGCAGTTTGTTGTTTAGCAGCCAATACAGTAGCAGGTGCACCTGCATATTTTTGCAATAAAAATGTTATGTTGTAATGGAAATCATGCATTAGTTTTTGTTTACTTTGAACCCAGAGCAGACGTCACACGCCAGACAACATAAACACTGCATACTTTAGTATTTGTTCATTTATCCCAAGTAATATTGATATGGGTGACTGAGCACTGTTATCGAATATCGCAGGTTTTCCTAATATCGTGCAGCCCTATTCAAAACTCATATTAAATAACGAGCTTCCTCCACACCGTATTTTTTGTTGTAGGATGAAAACTTTACATCAATTGTCCCAGGGGAAAAGTTCTGCAGATGTATTTGTTTACATTTTTGCCGCTGCGAGCCTGCACAGAGTGAAAAAAGGGAAGGAGGGACGACGCAACGCTCCGTTCAGCTTCTCTACAGGCTCCACAGTAGCAGCGACAGCCAGCTGGTTTGATACACTCTGAAAGTCGTTGATCAGAATTAGCAGATCACATTTTTAAACGGAGATCGGGCGGGTGCGGCCATCATGCTTCACTCAATAGTGTCCATGCGGAAACTCGCCTAGGAACTTTTATATGCTGCACTTAAATCAAGCAAAAAAAAAAAAAAAGTCATTATTTTACAGAAAAAAATTAACTGAATTGGTACGAAATGGTCCCCCCCCCCCCCAATGTTACACCCCTAATGAATACACATTATTGAAGAAGAAGCAATCTTTTAAATAGCGCTTCACAAGAGCAAAATTTTTAAATGAAATAAAAATAAATTTGAAAAGATTTTAAAATATGATAAAAGTCAATGTAAATAATAAAATGAAGAAAAAGTGAAGAAATGGACAAAGAGAATGAATAAGAAAAAAGGTAATCAAAACTACCGGTGCATTGACAGCCAGATGCATAAAGAGACCCAGAGTGTGGATCAACCTGCCCAGTACCAGGTGGTCACTGCCCAGCAAGTCAAATGTCACCTCTGGCCTGAAAAAAAAAAGATGTTAATGTTTTAAAATCTCCTCTTAAAAGCTTTCACACATAAATTTTGACTCTTGTTCTTAAAAAAAAATGAGGTTCCATAAACTAAAAGACATACTTGTCATAATTCCTGAGCAGAGGGAAGAAGAAGTATCCAGCAACAGGAGCATAACGGTTTGGACAAGGTTTAACTGCAGGCTGTGAGGCTCCCTGGAGGAACAATACAACAGTTTCACAAAATATGAAACAACTCAATTCAAACTATTTCGATCACATAACTTTGCTCCCGTTCCAAGTCTGACACGATAAATTTAAAGTATCCGCCCATACAAAGTCCAGATACTATACTTGAGTAATACATTATAAGAAGGAGAAAAAGGGAGAACATATTCAGGATGTTCTTTCTTGAAGTTGGGGTGATCACCCCAGCGGCACTCGGGACAGGCAGGAGGGGCCTGGAATGGGGCAGGGAGTTGCAAGAAGAAAAAAAAGTTGGGGCTATGTGGCTCCTGTGAATGAAGCATTAATTTATGAAGCAGTTATCTAACCTTTATAATATACTTTATAAATACCTTTAAAAAAAGCTAAACTTGCTTCTTGCTGTTGTTATGGTCTGTTACCATGTGACAGTAATCCACAACTATAAAAGTTCCTATGGCAAAAACAGTAATAATCTAATGACCAGTGTTAATGAATTACTTAATATACTTGGTAATTAATTGTATTTAATAATCAATCAATTAACAGATAAATAATTAAATAATTAAATTAATTAATTAATGTAACATCCAAAAGGGTCAACTTTCACCTATATATTGACCAACATAATAAACTTTCGTCTACAGAAATAAATCCACTTTCTGTTTGGCCTTCCAAACCCAGAAGGTTCTGTTCAGTGCGTGTTTACATACAGAAGACAAAACACCCAGACAAACATTCTCTCCCAAAGTCCTACACTCTCTGCATGAAAGCCAGACGTCAACATTCTTCACTCTGAACAAGTGAAGACTCCATGACTTTTACAACTCATATGCTTACAATAATCATATGTGATGGATGAACAAGATGTTTAAAAGAAATGTTTGAATAACCTGTGCTTAAACCAATGATGGCTTTAAAATGAATATTGTTCTTACAATGATCCATTTATATCACTAATCAGTATGTGTTTGATTTAACAAGTTAATCATTGTTTGCACTCATACACATTACAATAAGATACTCATCAAGGTTAAAATGCACCTCACATAAGGTTTTGATCATTCTCATTTACAGTGTTAAAAACATCTTTGTATCTGAGGAGGACGTGGCTTTTCTGAGGGATGTTGGTAAAAACTCAGAAACGTGTCAAATTCTGATTTGCCAAACTTGGCCAGGAATCATAACAAAGTAGTTGAATAAAACAAGAATTACTTCCCGAGTAATTCAGTTTCTCGCTGACCCTCGAACCGGCCAATTCAGGAAACAAGCATTTTTGAAACCATCTTGTCCTTTGACCTCCAGTCAAAGCCTCTCTGCAACGCTGCGGCTGATAACAAACAACCGGCTCTTCTAAGAGCCAAGCAAACATCAGCCTTAGATGCAAATAAGCATTCCAGCTTTTAGCCTTCACCTCAAGTGATCTCAGACCGGACGGGTCCTATCGGAACTGGCTACGGGTTCCTGATATCAGAGGTTCACTCCACAGGCAGCGACCCGCACGACCCCCCGGATCGAACGAGAACCTCCACACCAAGGGTGCATAGACTTGGCACGACAGAATGCATGTGATGCTGTTATTAATAAACAACTCTCTAGTTTAGAACCAAACAACAAATTCTTTTACACCCAGATTTCACAATTTCTGTCAGATACAAAGAACGGTTGCTACAACATCTAGCTTCCATCATAACACCTCACATCTCATTATTCATATCTTGTCATGTATAAATTATTAGTTTAGGAAAAATAATTAAATTAATTTTATAAACTATATACTAACTCTTGGGCAAAAGGAGATCTGAGGCACTCAAGAGATGTAAAATAGAATTTTTCTGCATTTCCTGAGTGCCTCAGATCTCCTTTTGCCCAACATTCATGTGGATCCTTTGGCTGAGGAGCACCACTGAGAGCACCAGATAAAATTTGTTACACCCCTGCAGCACTTCCAACATTTTTTCCATTTATATACTGACTCTGTCTGAATTAATACGAAGTGTGTTTATGGTCACTAAAGTAAAGAACCCTGGAATCTTATGATTAAACATTCAAAGATCAATCAGATTGACATTTCATATTTATATGGAATCATCACATCTTATTGGTCATAATTAATATGTTTTAATTGCTACATTATTTAATTAATTAATAAATTAATTAACACTTTAATAGAATGTACAATTGATGATGCATGAATGAACTAACATTAACATTTATGGTCACACCAGACAATTACTAATTAATTAATTGTAAGACAGAGGCCTTGTCTGGTGTGACCATAAATGTTAGTTGATTCATGCATCATCATTTGGTACATTCCATTCATAATACCATTAATATCAATGTTAATGTTAGTTGATTAATGCATGTTACTCCGAAATGACCACACTGGCTCGGCTTCCTGACGACAGGCGCTTAGCCTTGTTTATTAAACGCCGTGAAAACTACACACTGAGAAACAGTAGCTTCAGACGCTTCATTCTTTGAAGACAGAACATGTGCTTTAGCAAAAAAATAAATAAATTAAAAAAAGGAAATACCTCATGGCCGCGTGCCACTTCGGAGGTCCAAGTTGAGTACAATTAGTCTTCCACATTCTAAATTAACACACAAATTAATTGCAATACTATGCATAACAAATATTTACAATATTACACACAAATACAACAAGTTACCTCGAGTAATTGGCAGCGCAGATGCTGCAGATGGCTCAGACAAAGCGGTCTGCGTGCTTCTTTATGCACATACAAGTCTCATCTCACATCAAATCTCGCGGTAACTCGATGAGGAAGATACCACTTGTTCCAAAATAAAACACAGATTTACGATACAAACAAATATTTATATATTTTAACTTCGGGAACTAAATATGAATATTTTTATGACACAATGCATCATCATTTGGTACATTCCATTCAAAATAACATTATTATCAATGTTAATGTTAGTTGATTCATGCATCATCACTTGGTACATTCCATTCTTTATGACGTCATTCTGTAGGCAGGGTCTGGTTGCCACAACACTCAGCTAGATCAAAGGACAGTGACACATCACTGTCAGTTAGTTCTGTCTACTGTTCAGTTGCGTTCAGTTTTTTTATACTCTCACTTCAGAAATCAGTTTCTGATCACTGGTGAGTAATTTAAAGAACAATCGCAGGAAAAGTTGTTGGTTCAACTTGTTGCTCAAACAAAATGTTCTCAAGAGTGGAAGAGATGAACTCAACATTAGGTTTGTTGAAACAAGACGACAGCCCGCGTTATGGAAATAGTTTAGGAAAAATATCATTTCTTATTGAAGATGAAATGAAAAACAATCATCTTTACACAGATATGCAACACTCTTGTAATCCAGAAGATGGCTGGATGTCCGAAAGGAACGCTTATTTCATAGAACAACTTGAGAAATCCCAATATGAGCTTCAGAAAAGTTTGACGAATGCTGTGAAAATGAAGAATGAGAACGACAGATTAGAAGCACAGAATATTGAATTGAAACGCTGTCTTGAACAGTACAAGGAAGATATGGGAATGATGGCAACACAGTTTTACAATATGAAGAAGACTTTAGATGAATCTGATGACTTTACAAGTCAAGTGAATTATGAAAGAAGCCAAAGCTTTCTTGAAATGTATCAGACTAATTACACAGTTGAAGACACCTGTAATAAAATTAACGCAATCACAGCAACAGCCAAGAAAGACCTGGAAAAGAATAAGGACCGTCTCATCTGCAACTTAAGAGAGCATGTGCGATCAGCACTTCTTCAGGTTGAAATGAAACTCGCCTGGAGCGTTCAGAAGCCATCAGACACCTTTCAGTTTAGTGGAAATTGTATCACTGCTTTGCAAAACGCAATCATAGACAGTGAACAAAAAATATGTCAGCTAAATGAGCAGATGAAAATTTATACGCACGAAATTGAACAAAAATTACAGTTCAGTAAGGATCAAATGGCAGTTGAACTCAAAGACAGGGAGGTGTCAGATCTCTCTAAACAGGTTGAAAACCTCAAGACTGAGCTAGAGTCTGCAAAAATGAGAGCACAGAAAGCAGAGCAGGACCTTAAACATGCAAAAGTTTGTGCTAATGAAACAGAGGATTTGGTCAAGGGAGCTGTGATCAAATTCAAGCAGTATAACAAACATATTTCGCATCTACAGTCAACCTTCAATGAATTTGGTAAGTGGAAAAATCAAATCGGAGTCAAAAATGGTAAGGCGAAGGCCTTGTCTGGTGTAATTGATCAACTTGAGGAAAGTATAAAGGACCTTGCTGAAGAAAGTGAGACAGTGTATGACCCGAAACTCCACAAACCGTTGACAGACTTGAGTCAGGTTGAAGAGAGGGCTCTAGAAATGGAGGTTGATTATAAAGAATTAACTAGAAAGAACAAGGAGGCTGACAGAGAAATTCAGCAGCTGAAAAATAAACTGAAAGACAGCCCCAGCAAAGAAGAGATCAATTCTTACAGAAAACAAATTCAAGAGTTGCAGAAATCGGAAGCTGCACTTTCTGAGGAGGTTTCTGGTCTTAGAAAAGAGCGCTCAAAGTGCAATGAAGAAATTGCAAGCCTTAATGAAGACCTGGCTAAGGCTGAGCGTGAAAAAATAAGTGCCGAGAGAAACTCTGAGGAGCTGAAACAAATAAATCAACAACTGGAGATTTTAGTTAACTCTTTGAAGAAAAAGTATGAGGCCAACGAAAGTTGCAAACAAATGCTATCAAATAAACAAGAGGAAAACGAATCCACCGCAAGAAAGAACGTTGCTCACACTAAAGAGAAACTTAAGGAGATGAAACAGAGACACGACGAGGAACTGGCACAGCTGAAACTGGATACACAAAAAGAAACTAAAAAATACATCAACCAAGTTAGGCAGTTGGAGGAAAACCTTCAAAAGGAGCTTGAAAACCAGGCAAGCGTTCAAATTAAGCAAGACCCAGACATCTTTGTGAAGCTTGGAGAAACCACTGTAGAGCTTCTTTTTTGCCAGGAAAGGCTGGAACGCATTCAGAAAGAGAAAGACACGCTGGAGAAGGAATGTGAGGAGCTCAAAATACAAGTTAAGCAACTCAGTGGTGAAAATAAGAAGTCAGGCTCTAGGATGTCTCCTGGAATGAAAGAGATGGAAAAACCTGAAAAGTTAACTTTAGCATTGAAAAGTTCTCCTGAAGATCTAGCTGGCAAAGTGAGAATCTTGCAAACAATGGAGAAGGATCCAGGTTCATCTGAAACTGATGAGCCATGCTATGCGGGTTCAGATGACGATGACATGTTTCATGAGAATGCAGAAACACGATCACCAGTCTCTGATAATGATTATCAAAGTAGGTCATCTGAAGATGACAACGATAAAAGTTCATTTGTTTCATCAGACTCTGAGTGCGAAAGTGAAACAAGCTCGTCTGAAGATTGGAGCGATGGATCATGCTCATCGGACTCTACGTTTAAAAATGAAAAGATTTCTGTGGCTCGAACCTCTCCCAAGGAAAATAGATGCCTGCCAACTCCCGATAAACGAGGGGGTGAAGGCAGAAAGATGAAAACCCCTCCAAAGAAGAATAAACAAGGCACAGGTGTCATTTCACCAGAGAAAACATCTCACAAAACTCATTCAGGCATAAGTGAAAACTATGAATTGCTACTGGATGGTATAGACCCACGTGATGTTGAATTGATAAGAAATTTCCATTTGTCAAGCTCTGATAATGAAAATACATCTGAAGGGGAAATAAGTGAAGCCTCATGCTCATTAGGCTCTAAGTCTGAACTAGGTCATGACCACAGGACTTCTGAACACAAAAAAAGTGAACTTTCACCATGGTCATCAAACTCTGAGTGCGAAAGTGAAACAAGCTCGTCTGAAGATTGGAGCGATGGATCATGCTCATCGGACTCTACGTTTAAAAATGAAAAGATTTCTGTGGCTCGAACCTCTCCCAAGGAAAATAGATGCCTGCTAACTCCCGATAAACGAGGGGGTGAAGGCAGAAAGATGAAAACCCCTCCAAAGAAGAATAAACAAGGCACAGGTGTCATTTCACCAGAGAAAACATCTCACAAAACTCATTCAGGCATAAGTGAAAACTATGAATTGCTACTGGATGGTATAGACCCACGTGATGTTGAATTGATAAGAAATTTCCATTTGTCAAGCTCTGATAATGAAAATACATCTGAAGGGGAAATAAGTGAAGCCTCATGCTCATTAGGCTCTAAGTCTGAACTAGGTCATGACCACAGGACTTCTGAACACAAAAAAAGTGAACTTTCACCATGGTCATCAAACTCTGAGTGCGAAAGTGAAACAAGCTCGTCTGAAGATTGGAGCGATGGATCATGCTCATCGGACTCTACGTTTAAAAATGAAAAGATTTCTGTGGCTCGAACCTCTCCCAAGGAAAATAGATGCCTGCCAACTCCCGATAAACGAGGGGGTGAAGGCAGAAAGATGAAAACCCCTCCAAAGAAGAATAAACAGGGCACAGGTGTCATTTCACCAGAGAAAACATCTCACAAAACTCATTCAGGCATAAGAGAAAACTATGAATTGCTACTGGATGGTATAGACCCACGTGATGTTGAATTGATAAGAAATTTCCATTTGTCAAGCTCTGATAATGAAAATACATCTGAAGGGGAAATAAGTGAAGCCTCATGCTCATTAGGCTCTAAGTCTGAACTAGGTCATGACCACAGGACTTCTGAACACCAAAAAAGTGAACTTTCACCATGGTCATCAAACTCTGAGTGCGAAAGTGAAACAAGCTCGTCTGAAGATTGGAGCGATGGATCATGCTCATCGGACTCTACGTTTAAAAATGAAAAGATTTCTGTGGCTCGAACCTCTCCCAAGGAAAATAGATGCCTGCCAACTCCCGATAAACGAGGGGGTGAAGGCAGAAAGATGAAAACCCCTCCAAAGAAGAATAAACAGGGCACAGGTGTCATTTCACCAGAGAAAACATCTCACAAAACTCATTCAGGCATAAGAGAAAACTATGAATTGCTACTGGATGGTATAGACCCACGTGATGTTGAATTGATAAGAAATTTCCATTTGTCAAGCTCTGATAATGAAAATACATCTGAAGGGGAAATAAGTGAAGCCTCATGCTCATTAGGCTCTAAGTCTGAACTAGGTCATGACCACAGGACTTCTGAACACCAAAAAAGTGAACTTTCACCATGGTCATCAAACTCTGAGTGCGAAAGTGAAACAAGCTCGTCTGAAGATTGGAGCGATGGATCATGCTCATCGGACTCTACGTTTAAAAATGAAAAGATTTCTGTGGCTCGAACCTCTCCCAAGGAAAATAGATGCCTGCCAACTCCCGATAAACGAGGGGGTGAAGGCAGAAAGATGAAAACCCCTCCAAAGAAGAATAAACAGGGCACAGGTGTCATTTCACCAGAGAAAACATCTCACAAAACTCATTCAGGCATAAGAGAAAACTATGAATTGCTACTGGATGGTATAGACCCACGTGATGTTGAATTGATAAGAAATTTCCATTTGTCAAGCTCTGATAATGAAAATACATCTGAAGGGGAAATAAGTGAAGCCTCATGCTCATTAGGCTCTAAGTCTGAACTAGGTCATGACCACAGGACTTCTGAACACCAAAAAAGTGAACTTTCACCATGGTCATCAAACTCTGAGTGCGAAAGTGAAACAAGCTCGTCTGAAGATTGGAGCGATGGATCATGCTCATCGGACTCTACGTTTAAAAATGAAAAGATTTCTGTGGCTCGAACCTCTCCCAAGGAAAATAGATGCCTGCCAACTCCCGATAAACGAGGGGGTGAAGGCAGAAAGATGAAAACCCCTCCAAAGAAGAATAAACAGGGCACAGGTGTCATTTCACCAGAGAAAACATCTCACAAAACTCATTCAGGCATAAGAGAAAACTATGAATTGCTACTGGATGGTATAGACCCACGTGATGTTGAATTGATAAGAAATTTCCATTTGTCAAGCTCTGATAATGAAAATACATCTGAAGGGGAAATAAGTGAAGCCTCATGCTCATTAGGCTCTAAGTCTGAACTAGGTCATGACCACAGGACTTCTGAACACAAAAAAAGTGAACTTTCACCATGGTCATCAAACTCTGAGTGCGAAAGTGAAACAAGCTCGTCTGAAGATTGGAGCGATGGATCATGCTCATCGGACTCTACGTTTAAAAATGAAAAGATTTTTGTGGCTCGAACCTCTCCCAAGGAAAATAGATGCCTGCCAACTCCCGATAAACGAGGGGGTGAAGGCAGAAAGATGAAAACATCCCCAAAGAAGAAGGATGTCATTTTACCAGGGAAAATGTCTCTCAAAAATCAATCCGAAAATTTTGAAAATAGGAAAACAATACAGAAGGCTGTTGGCTGTTCAGATGGCGTGGTGAGTAGAGAACCACAGTCATCATCATCAGGTCTCCAGCCCCTACCAACGGAGTCCGCCCGACTTCCAGTCAGAGAGAGACCCATTGAACAAGGGTCACTCAACCACAAAGTGCTTCCTCCTATTGCTGAGAAATCCAAGTTTCCTCCTATTTCTAGTAAACCCACACTTCCTTCTATTCCTAGAAAACCCACACTTCCTTCTATTCCTAGAAAACCCACACTTTCTTCCAATATTAAGAGACGTATGCCCCAATTTTAGAAAACGTCTTCATATTTTGAAGGTGTGTCTTCAATTCAATTCGAAAATACTTTATTAATCCCAGAGGGAAATTGACTGCTGTAGTAGCTCAGAATAATAATAATAATAATCAAGTCATCAAAGAGTTATTGTATATTACAATGACTGTTGGCAGGAAGGATCTCCAGTAGTGGTCAGTGTTGCAGCGAAACTGAAGAAGCCTCTGACTGAAGACACTCTTCCGTTGTGGGACAGTCTTGCGAAGAGAATGCTCAGGGTTGTCCATAATTTTCTTGATTCTCTTTGCATCATCTCCTCCAGTGGTTCCGAAACTGCCGAAACTCTGGCTGAGTCCTTGAAAGGTCTTGGAGTTCATCCATCTTGCTGGCCAGTGATCTCACATTGCCCATTATGATCGATGGAAGAGATGGTTTGAATTTCCTCTTTCTCTGTCTCCGTTTTGCTCCCACTCTGCATCCACGCTTCTTCCGTTTTAGCTCGTTTGGGATTTGTGGCTTCAGTTGAGGTATTATTTCAACCTTTCCTATGTTAATCAGCTGCTCCCGATTGTAAACCAGTTTGTTGCCATGGTTACACATCATAACAAATGCTAAAAAAAACTTGTATTAGACAAGTGATTTATGAGAGGATCAGATTCAAAACTTTATTGTAGACTCAAGTCCATAAGAAAAGAATGCTTTCTGAAGATTAAATAAGTGTAAACCCATGGGTATTAGCTTATATGACTTAGTTATTTAGGCAATGGATAATCTATTACGTTAGTTTTTTTACATATTACAAAAAACCTAAAGAGAGCACTTCTGTCAAGGGTGACTATAAATCACATCCCTTCCCTTATACACATCACCATATGCACCTAATCATGTGTACAAAAAATAAAGTTAACACAAGGATTATGTCACAGAAAACACTCCTTGTGTTACATGGGGGGTTTTCTCTGGGTGCTCCAGTTCGCCCCCTGGCCAAAATCATGAAATACTGACACGTTACCTTGATGGATCTGCTCAGCTAACAGCAATCAGCATTCTTTTAGGATTTACTTGTTATTTTATATTATCAGTTTGTCTATGTCTATAAATCTATATATACTTTAAATCTGAAAAAAGAAAAAAAGATGGCTATTCCTATTCCAGTTCATCTGTTCATTATTTATGCATCAGCTCTGTCCTCCCAAACCCCGAGTTTAATCAGAAGACTTTAGTTTCTTTGACTTACTGACTGCGCTGCTCTGGGTGGCTGCATGCTGGAGTAGCTCTGTTGACTATGTGTAAGTTTTCCTTTTCTTGGACATTTTTTCTTCTGGTTTCTCGGGAGGAACGCTTTTTTTTTTTTTTTTTTGGACATTTTATTTTTCTGTTTCTGGTGCTGTGAAGCTTGGAGGATTTTTACTGCTATTTTTTCACTTTTTGAGCATTTGTTATGATGTGCAACTGAAACCATAAATCCCAAATGATCTAAAACGCAAGAAGCTTGGGTGCAGAGCGGGAGCAAAACGGAGACAGAGAAAGAGGAAATTCAAACCATCTCTTCCATCGATCATAATGGGCATTGTGAGATCACTGGCCAACAAAATGGATGAACTCCAAGCCCTTTCAAGGACTCAGCCAGAGTATTGGCAGTGTAGTGTTATGTGTTTCAGTGAGACGAGGCTGCAGGACCATATCCCAGATTCCAGCGTCTCTGCCAGGATTCCTGACTGTACGAGCAGATAGAGATCTGAAGAGGAGCGGGAAAAGAAAAGGAGGTGGAGTGGCAGTGCTTGTGAACAACAGATGGTGCCATCCAGGTCATGTTTCAGTGAAATGTCGTCTCCGCAGCCCAGATGTTGAACTCTTGGCAGTAAGTTGTCGCCCATATTATTTGCCAAGAGAGTTCACCAGTGTTGTCTTGGCAACCGTTTATATTCCACCTTCAGCCATTGCTGAAAATGCATGTGATGCCATCAGTTCCGTTGTCGCTAAGCTACAAACCCAGCACCCCAATGCATTTTGTGGCTTTATCTGGTGATTTTAAGCATGCCTCGCTTTCTGCTACACTTCCAACATTTCAACAGTTTGTCAGCTGCTCCACCAGAGAAAACAAGACATTGGATTTGTGTTATGAAAATGTAAAGAATGCATACATGTCCAAAACAAGACCTCCTCTGAGACAATCAGATCACAATCTTGTTTTTCTCTGCTCAGGATACAAACTACTTGTTCAGAGGCAACCTGTGACAAGAAGAACTGTGAGAAAATGGTCACAGGACGCTGAAGAAGCCCTACAGGGTTGTTTTGAGACCACAGATTGGATGACTCTCTGCCAAGGATATGAAGAGGACATCAATGCCATGACTGGATGTGTCACTGACTATATAAACTTCTGTGTGGACAATATAATACCCACCAGAACAGTGAGATGCTTCGCTAATAACAAACCCTGGATCACCAGTGAACTGAAGAATCTGCTAAATGAGAAAAAAAGAGCCTTCAAGGAGGGAGACAGGGAATTATTGAGGAGCATACAGAAGCAACTGAAGATCAAGATCAGAGACAGCAAGGAGGCATACAGGAAGAAGATGGAGAACAAACTACAGAGGAACAATATCAGAGATGTCTGGTCAGGGATGAAGAAGATCACAGGCTTCAAGCAGAGGAAGGATTGCACAGATGGCAGCCTGGACACAGCCAATGAACTGAACAAATTCTTCAATAGGTTCAGTTCAGGAACAAACCCAGCATCCTCCTCTAATCCAACATTTTCCTGTCACACACCAGCTTTTTTGTCCTCCAACACAATCGTGGACTCTTCTGGTCCTATAAATCGGTCTTCAACCAAGTCAGGAGATGATGCTGCCCCATTTACCTCCCCCTCCCACCTATCTGTCTCTAGAAGTCAGGTGAAGAGGCAGCTGGAGAGACTGAACAGGAACAAGGCTGCAGGTCCAGATGGTGTCAGCCCCAGAGTACTGAAGGCCTGTGCAGAGCAGCTCTGTGGGATTCTGCAGCACCTCTTCAACCTCAGCCTGGCCCAGGAGAAGGTTCCAGTCCTGTGGAAGACATCCTGCCTTGTTCCAGTTCCAAAGAAAACTCGCCCATCAGTCAATGACTACAGACCGGTTGCCCTGACATCCCACATCATGAAGGTCCTGGAGAGACTCCTGTTGGTCCACCTGAATAACCAAACTAGAACATATCAGGACCCGCTGCAGTTTGCTTATCGCCATGGAGTTGGAATTGAAGATACCATCATCCAGTTGCTTCAACCAATCCACTGTCATCTGGACAAAGCAGGCAGCACTGTGAGGGTCATGTTCTTTGATTTCTCCAGTGCATTTAACACAATTCAGCCTGAAGTACGTTGCCAGAAACTCCAGAAGACACAGGTGGGGGCCTCAACTATCGCCTGGATTAAAGACTACCTGACAAACAGACCACAGTTTGTGAGGTTGAAGAACTGCACATCAAACCAGGCGATCAGTAACATTGGAGCACCACAGGGGACTGTACTCTCACCATTTCTTTTCACCCTGTACACCTCAGACTTCCAGTACAAATCAGACACCTGTCATCTACAGAAATACTCAGATGACTCTGCAGTCGTCAAGTGTATCAGAGATGGACAGGAAGCTGAGTACAGAGAGCTGGTGGAGTGCTTTGTGGCATGGTGTGGAAACATTCATCTGACCTTGAATGTGAACAAAATAAAGGAGATGATTTTAGACTTCAGAAGAAACAGGGTGGAGTCGAACACTGTTTCCATCATGGGAGAAGAAGTGGAGGTGGTTGAGGAATACAAATACCTTGGAGTTCACCTGGACAACAGACTGGACTGGAGAAAGAACAGCGAAGCTGTTTACAAGAAGGGGCACAGCAGACTGTACTTCTTGAGGACGCTTAGGTCCTTCAATGTCTGTAGCAAGATGCTGCAGATCTTCTACACATCTGTTGTTGAGAGTGTAATCTCTTCATCCATTGTCTGTTGGGGTAGCAGCATCAGAAGCAGGGACCTGAAAAGGCTCAACAGCCTAATAAAAAAGGCTGGTTCTGTTCTGGGGACGACTGTGGAACCACTGGAGGAGATAATGCAAAGAAAGATTCTCCTGAGAATCAAGAAAATGATGGACAACCCTGAGCATTCTCTTCACAAGACTCCGACAACAGAAGAGTGTCTTCAGTCAGAGGCTTCTTCAGTTTCGCTGCAACACTGACCGCTACTGGAGATCCTTCCTGCCAACAGCCATTGTAATATACAACAACTCTTTGATGACTTGATTATTATTATTATTCTGAGCTACTACAGCAATCAATTTCCCTCTGGGATTAATAAAGTATTTTAGAATTTGAATTTGAATTTATTCAGGGAACACACACTTCACATTAATCCAGACAGAGTCAAGAATAGTTTATAAAAATGATTTTAATTCTATTTTCCTAAACTAAATGATTGTACATGACAAAGTATGAATGAAATGATAGTTATACAGGTAACAGATGAAGAATAAAGTGATGGAATGGAAGCTAGATGTTTTAGTAGAACCTTGTGAACATCTGAGATTGAGCTTGTGAAGTCTGGGTAGTAAAATCAATTAGGCTGTATGGTTTGATAAGCTAAACTTTATTTATAAAACCATCCAATGCCAGTGTGCAGAGTCTACGATACCCTTGTATGTGTCGCTCCCGGCGGTCCGGAGGAAAGGTAGCCCCAGTGGTGAGTTCACCGAACGTCGAGACTATGAGAATCTACGAGAAAGAGTCGTAGCTCCCTTTGAATTCAGCTTTCACCGGCAATGAGACGCAACCAGGGTCTGCAGGTTAGATGTCTGTCTGAGGTGTTGAGTGGCTCTTAAAAGAGCCGTCGTGTCTGCTATCACTCGCAAGTATTGCAGAGAGGCTTTGACCTTGAGGTCAAAAGATGGTCTCAAAATGATTGTTCACCCGAATGTCCTTATCGAGTGAACGGCAAAGACCGGCAAGACCAGGAAGTGTTCAAGCCTTTATAAACTTTATTCTTTCTAAACTTAGACAAATCAGAATTTGACACGTTAAAAAGGCGTTACCAAAATACCTCAGAAATCACGTCTTCACTCAGATACTCAAGAGGTTAATTCTCAGTGTGAAGTGGAAATGCTTTTTACACATTTATGTGAAGTGAATGTTAAAACCTGAATATAAATCTTATGATGTATTAGTATACTGATAGATTGACTTGTTAAATCAACAAATACTGATCTGGTGTAGTTTAAGATCTTTGTCTTTATTTTGAACATGCGTACATACACATAGTAATACACACAACATAAGTAACTTCTCCTTCTGTTCTTTATACACATGTTCAAAAGGGAGTAGGAAGAAGCATCAGCTTATTTAATCCCACCCCTTTCTCGACATCAAATAACTAATAGTTATTTAATGTTGTCTGGTAGTTTTTTTGGGCAAATTACTTTGCAACATATTCACACAAATGGCACGTGGTTTATCAAGATCATATCATAAATACAAATATTTTGTGTTTAGGCACACACTTCTGGACCTTCTTCCTTGTATTTGGTAAACAGAATTGAATCTGCACCGAAGGGCCTTGAGTGTCTGTTAGTGCTTGTTTTTGTCTTCTTAAATTTTTGCTTTGCACTATCTTCCATTGGGAAAGAGAAGGAAACTCATCTGTGGGTAATCCTGTTGTCTAGTAGCTCTGGTTTGGGCCAACTGAAAACAAGTGCAATCAGGGGCTGTGAACGAGCTGTTTCTGCCCTCCTTGAAAACACTCATAAGGTGATCTAGGTCTTAACCATTGCAATCAGCTGCTGCATGAACACCTGTTTCCAACTAGAAGCACAGCATAAGTTTGGTGGCATAACTGAAGCGTCAGCCCTTGTGTCTCAGCCCCTCCGGTGTGAAGACATCCGTGTCTACCTGCGCGTGTCCACAGAGCAAACAAACTTGACCCAGACGCTGCTCCATCGACACCTTGCAAAATGTGCCATTATCCTATACCTGTGATCACTGGCTTCAGAGAAGGTCACACACAGCAAACCGCTTTCGCAACCTTCAAAACCTCCGCTCGCTAAAACCAACTCCCCCCGAAGACATCCACCTGTCTATGGGACTGTGGAACTGCCAATCAGCTGTAAACAAAGCAGACTTCATTACCGCATACGCAAACCACCTGTCACTCGATGAACTGGCTCTCACCGAGACCTGGATCAAACCATGTGACAATGCTACCCCATCTGCTCTCTCAATTAACCACACTTTCTCCCACACTTCCCGTGCATCTGGCCAAGGTGGTGGAACGGTAGAGCTGAGGAAAGTAATCAAATAATCGATGCATCGGGATGCGGACATAAACGATTCTGCATCGTAGAAGAGTACGCCATAATTGATTATAGTGGAATGCAGTTTTGTTTTTTTAATGGCGGCACCAGCGCAGCATCCAGATCTGTCAGAGTGAGCGTCCTCCACATTTACCAAGTGGTTCCTCCGCCTTAATGGACTGCAGGGTTGAGCGCTAGAGTTGTAACCTGAGACCGACACGGAGAAGTTAAAAGGAGAGAGAAATAGAAGATAGAAGTTCTTGTTCCACTTTATTCTTTTGTTTCATGATGATAAACTGATGTTAAATTCAGCTGAAAGAGAAGCTGGGAGGAAGCATTGGTTCATTTTAGGTTACAGGAGGTCTTGTCTCCTATCTGCTCCTCCAGAGACAGCATGGACATGAGGGTCACATGGTGAGGGTCCCACAGGACAGGTTAGTGGAAAGGTTTGTAGTTAGCTGGTTAGTGAAGATCCATCAGCTGGGTAATTTAATCCTAATCCAGCCCACAGCCTTCTGCTGGTGTTATTATCAGAAAGAATAAAACACACATCTTAAATATTATTGGAAGTGTAGAATTTGTTTTATGTTTTATTATTTTCTGCATCAAACAGAACTTGGTTCATTCTCCAACATTTCAGAAATGAACCACTGGGTTCAAATAAAATAACAAGCTAAGTCACACACTTCATTTGGTTCTGACACCGTTGAACTGCAGCATAAATATTTGACTCTAAAGCTTCTCAGAGACATTAAACACTCATATATGAACCCGTTATGTATTTTATTATTACATGATGTGTCCTGTAGGTTTTCAGTCCTTTTTTAGATTTTGTGAGTTTTTGCAAAGCGTGTTTTTCTCAGCCTGAGGCGTGGTGTTGAACGAGGAAACGGATTGTTTTACTTTGTTAAATCTTCTTAAATGTTTAAAATGTTTTGTCCTAACCTGTTGTGAATGGAGAGCTTTTGAGGGATGGCAGGTTGGGTCAATTATGTTTTTGATTAAAAAAATAATGAATAAAAAGCAATTATCTGACATCTTCTATTTATCGATGAAAACAAATCAATATGAAATAATCGTGATGCATCGGGATATTGAATCGAATCGGGAGACAAGTGAAGATTCGCACCTCTGTGGAACGGGCATGTTAATTTCCAACAAATGGATATACAGTCAGTTGCTACCCATCACTAAATACAACTCCTTTGAATACCATGCCATCCAGGTAACTGTACTGAAAAAATTCTTTTTGGTTGTCATATATCGCCAACCAGGTCAACTCGTAGACTTTCTTGATGAACTCGACACTCTGCTCTCCTCCATTCCTGAGCACGACTGTCCCACAATGGCCCTTGGAGACATGAATATTCACCTGGACAATCCCAGCTCATCAGGCTTCCTGTCACTAATGTCATCATTTGATCTAAAACTAGTACAAAGTCCTCCAACACACAAAGCTGGAAAAGCACTTGACCTAATTTTTCACCAGAAACTGTGCCATAGACACAATCTCTGTCACACCGCTGCATCTTTCCGATCATTACTTCATCCATTTCAGGACGACCCTACAAGGGAGGTCCACTGCTTCTTCCCCAGTGGTCTCATTCCTCTGTCAGTGCGCCCCAGGGCAGCTGTGGCTACATTGTAGCTCATCACCATCAGTGTGTGAATGTGTGTGTGAATGGATGAATGATACACTGTAGTGTAAAGCGCTTTGGAGTCCTTATTCTGAGAGGCACTATACAAGTGCGGGTCATTTATCATTATCATTCCGCCGCAACCTCCGCAATCTGGCACCCAACCACCTCTCCTCTCTTGTTGCCTCCACTCTTCCATCTCTCAGCACATTCTCTGCTTATGAAGTGAATGATGCCACCAAGTCACTCTGCTCCACACTCTGCTCTTGTCTTAACAACTTGTGCCCTTTAGCCACTAGACCTGCTAGATCCTCTCAGTCGCACCCTTGGCTAATGATTCCCTCCGGTCGCTACGCACCAATCTTAGAGCTGCAGAATGGAAATGGCGCAAACAAAAAATACTGGTGATCAATTGAAATTTCATGAATTACTGTCCTCATTCTCTGTCAGCATCACTGACGCAAAGAAAGCTTTATACTCTGACAAAATTCTCAGCTCTACTGACTCTCAGAAACTATTTTCAACATTCAAAACTCTGCTCAACCCTCCATCTCCACCTCCTACCAACAATCTATCAGCTGACACCTTTGCCTCATTCTTCACTGACAAAGTGGCAGCTATAAGCAAACAGTTTACTCAACTGGCCACTCCTGAACATTCGCTACTACAAACTCTTTCTAGCCCAACCATCTCAAGCCCTACTGCTTCATTTTCCTCTTTTTCCCCTCTCACTGAGAACTGTGAGTCCAAGTTTCTCACGTACAGCCTCCCTACTACATGCCCACTCGACCCCATTCCGACTAAGCTGCTCCAAGCTATTGCTCCGACAGTAGCTGCAGCAGTCACACATGTGATCAACGCTTCACTGACACCCGGTACATTTCCCACCTCTCTCAAGCATGCTCAGGTTAAACTGCTGCTAAAAAAAAACCCATCTCTTCCTCCAAATCATGTGGAGAACTACCGACCTATCTCTCTCCTCCCTTTTCTGTCCAAAATCATTGAAATGGTGGCTTTCAAGCAGATCACAGAATGCCTCTCACAAAACTGTCTGCTTGACCCTTACCAGTCTGGGTTCAAAAAGGGCCACTCCACTGAAACTGCTCTGTTAGCAGTGACTGAATCCTTAAAAGAAGTTAGAGCGACTGCCAAATCCTCAGTGCTTATCCTCCTTGACTCATCGGCTGCATTTGACACTGTCAGCAATGGCTTCCTTTTGTCCACACTCTCTACCATGGGCATCACAGAGAAAGTACATGTCTGGTTTGAATCGTACCTCACAGGACGATCATTCAGTGTATCTTGGCTTGGACAATCCTCTACTGTGCACCATCTTGCCACAGGAGTCCCCCAGGGCTCTGTACTAGGACCTCTTCTCTTTGCCATATACACCACCTCACTGGGTGAGATCATTCGATCACATGGCTTTTCCTACCACTGCTATGCAGACGACACCCAGCTCTATCTGTCGTTTCCATCGGACGACCACAATGTCTCTGCACGAATATCAAACTGTCTCTCTGACATATCAAAATGGATGAAATCCCACCATCTCCAACTCAACCGCTCTAAAACTGAACTACTTGCCATCCCAGCAAAACCATCCATACAGCACAATATCTCAATCCGAAATGACTTCCTATCTCTGGCTCCTTCAAAGGCAGTTTGAAATCTGGGTGTTGTGATTGATGAACACCTGACCTTTAAAGATCATGTTACCTCTGTTGCTCGTTCATGCCACTTTGCGCTGTATAACATACAAAAGATCAGACCATACCTAACACAACATGCCACCCAGCTCCTGGTGCAATCTACTGTCATCTCCCGCCTCGATTACTGCAAAGCCCTTCTAACTGGTCTTCCAGGCAGTACTGTGAGACCTCTTCAAAAGGTCCAGAACGCAGCGGCGCATCTGGTCTTCAATCAGCCAAAAAGAGCACAAGTCACCCCTCTGTTCATTGAGCTCCACTGGCTACCGCTAGCAGCATGCATCAAATTCATATTGCTAACACCAGCATACAAAGTCCGAGATGGTACGGCTCCCATCTACCTGAATCCTCTTGCAAAGGTTTACGTCTCGGCCCGGCCGCTCCGGTCATCACACGATTGTCGGCTAGCAGTGCCTACACCACGCTCAGGACAATCCAGACTCTTCTCATGCATTGTTCCACAAATGTGGAATGACCTACCAAGCACTACCAGAACAGGGGCTTCTTTTTCAATTTTCAAGAAACTCCTGAAGACCCTGCACTTCAGAGAGCATCTTCTAAACTAGCACCCTCCCTGCAACCCCCCCCCCCCCCCACCACCACCACCACCACCACCACCACCCCCACACTGTCCACTCCTTTGTTCCCTCCTCTCCATGATTGATGTCAAGTTGTTGTTATTGTTGTTGTTAGCCTCAAGAGCAACATGCCGATTATCACTTGTAAGTCGCTTTGGACAAAAGTGTCTGCTAAACACATAAACATAAACATCATGAGTTGAAGCCTTTTTTTTAAACAGCATCATGTTTGGACATTGCTTCAATTCATCACTCATTCTGTTCCACAGTTTCACACCGATTCGAGCATGTTTGAATTATAACTCTCCTCTTAACTGATACCTCCCCTCCCTTTTAGCCAGTTTTTGTAACACAGATAATGATGATAATGCACATTTATAGGTGTTTCCCCAAACCTCTGTACAGTAATTTAAATATGTGGAAATAAGTGAACAGTACAGAATGTGGATCACACCGGATCACAGGCATCTCTATCTCTCAGCTCAGCGGACCAGCCGAGCAAGCTTTCTGGTCGGAACCAGATCAGAACCACCGTGGACCTCTAGGGAAGGATCGTGTGCAGCTTTTAAAAATATCAGCTCAACTGGCTCGCTGGGGTCTGGGTGGGATCCAGCTCACAGAAGCCTGCATGAGCTCCAGAACTGGATGACAGGCGTCTCTTTCTAAGCGCTAAACTACGATACATGAACGGATATTAGCGAGTATGAGACCGCTGACAGACGCTCATTAATATTAATATTATATTAACTGACAGATACTATTTTAGTTGTCTGGTACGTGATAGCAATCAGTACAATATTGTTATATTAGCACACGAGTTTAAGCTAACATGGTTAACTCACCAGATACCTGCTGCTTCTCCTCCTTAATCTCTCTGCTTTGGCCGATGGTTTCTCCCTCTGGGGCAAGCAGCAAACTCATAACTTTATGGTTTTGGTCCATCATGAGTATAATTGTAAACATTAAAAGTTTCCTCCATGTCAGCGCCGGCATTATAATCTATATTTTTCACTGGATTAAGCTAACAGGACTCCCTCAGATGACGTCACTTGGTTTGGCCAAAAAAAACTTTCTCACAAAAATGACTCTAAAAGCCTAAATAATTTATGTTTGTGTGAATTTATGTTTGGCATAGCAGCATATTAATTAGTTGGCTCATTACTCATATGCATAGGGCAAGCAAATTTCTTGGCAGGCATGTTCTTAACAGTACAACATCTGTTAAAATGCACTATAAAAAGCATTCACCAGCCGCCACTGATTTGGACCCATGTTCTGGTAGCCGGCCTGTTACCAACACATGCTGGTGATTATACTACTTTGATGTAAACCGTTTTAGTTTCTAATTAGTGTGTTTTGGCCATTTTAATAGTGGCATTACATGGAACTATCAGGTGCCTATTTTAGTCAGAATTTCTTTGTAAAAGTCATTTTTAACCTCAACGGGACAATTCCTGCTAAAATAAAGGTTTTAAAGGGATTTTCTTTAGTTTGTTTTTAGAAAAGTTAAATGCATGACAGAAAAACCAAGGAGTGAATTCTCTTTACATACCTTGGAGATGCATTTTGTTTTGCTTTGAATCCTTTTTTCTACAGCTTGTCTCCAGTGAACCGGGTCATTTTTCGGGTGCCGAGTCAACTCGGTGCAGGCAGCAGCGCCAGGGGTTAATAATTTTGCGTCCGTGATTGGAGTATAGAGCTCCTGAGCTGCTAGAGCAAGAACCTGCGATGCCAAAACATGACAGAACTCAAAATATGGAACAAAAAACAGAACCCGGCCTACTTAAAACAAAATAAATGACATGGTTTTCACCTCCAAGATGTCCAGCCGCTGGCGGAGACTGTAGTTCAAGGAGTAAAACTCTGTCGTCAGATACTGAGTCACCTAATAAACATACAGTTTAATTAAAAATAATGAAACATTGATGCTTTGGGTTAACAAGAAGAGAACATCAACTCGTACAGGAACGCAGTCAGTGACGGTGAGAGCCACCATGGTTGCCTGTCTGAGACGCAGGAAGCCACTGGTGTTGAATTTATCCTCCATGTGAAGAAGCACTTTGGTCATCTGAACACTAATCTGAAAATAACAAATATAAAGCCTCATGTTTAGAACCACCTTTAAAAAGACAGTACTAAAAGTCATGAGTAGTTGGGGTCTGATTTGACCTCCTTGGCTGCAAAGACGTTCCTC
Organism: Nothobranchius furzeri; assembly: GCF_043380555.1. Lineage (NCBI taxonomy): Eukaryota > Metazoa > Chordata > Actinopteri > Cyprinodontiformes > Nothobranchiidae > Nothobranchius > Nothobranchius furzeri. Next base: position 32,389,364 of record NC_091756.1, read on the forward strand.
CTGACTAAACTCTCAGCAACTCTCAAACTCAGCTCCACGCGCTCTGCGTCATCGGAGGATATTAGGTCTGTATCAGTGGACACACAGGAATGTATCTGTCAGAACCAGATAAATATCAATTCTAAAACTTTAGAGGATAATCTCAGATTTTAAAAAATCAATACAAGACACCATACTTTCCAGACAGTCACGCAGGTAACGAGGAGAAGATGCCCGACTCATTTTCTGATCGGCAGACATGTCGTACGGCGTGAGGTCATCATCGCTGGATTGACAGAGATCAAAAGGAAAACTTCTAAAATCCCTTTATGTTGTGTGAAACAGAGAAAACTAAAACATATTTACTGGCTGGATGACTGAGAGAGCTCCTAACCTGTCCAGATCTGAGCCTGGATTAGTTTTGTCTGATTTGTTTTGTGACACCGATTCCTGAGCCGATGTTGAGGTTTGTCCTGTGTCATCAGGTGAGTCGGCCCTGAAGGTCACACACACAAAAAATCCAACATGAATGTGTCGTCATTTGTTTTTATAAGAATAGACCTAGAACCACAACTAGAACAGAATAGAACTCTTTATTGTCTTTTGTCACATCTGGCCCTCCCCTGAAGCCGGCCAGCATATATTGAGTCCAGGTGTCAGACAAAGGACCAACCACTTTCCCCTACACTGTTCTCACCACCTGGCCAGGTCCTTTTTGTCTTGTGCAGCTTCCATACCATACAGTCACACTGAAAGAGAGAATACTCTCTAGAACGGCCATGTAGAAGTTTATGAGCAGATGAGGAGAGTCCAGCCCTCTTCAGTTTCTTTAGGTTGCATTGGGTTTTCTTCACCAGGTAAGAGGTGTTAAGGTTCCAGGTCAGACTGGATATGAAGTACACACCCAAGAATCTGATGTTGTCCACCCACTCCACCACCTCACCATGTATGAGAATAGGGGTGTACACCCTCTTACTGTTCCTCTTGTAGTCCACAATGGCTTGAAATATACTTGCTTTTTTACCTTGCATTAACGCAGGTATGCGTATTTGTTCACGTACTTGCTGCTGCATAGCACCACACTGCGTGTAGTGCCACTAGGGGACACAGTAGAGTACTCAGACCACATAGGGAGCCAGGTTTGTGGGGTACAACCAAAACAAATATGGCATCAGTATAAGAGATCAGTACCTGGTGAATTTTGAGATCACAGCAGGAAAAAAAGACAGCGTTACCAGCATGTGTTGTGTTCAGCTGGTGGACCAGCATACGTATGTAGTATGCTGGTCCAAGATGGGATGTTGGTCTAGCATGCTGGCCCAGCATCCCATTCTAGACTAGCATCTCATGGATGCTGGCAGAATACCAGCACCAAAACATATGCAGGTCTATGCTGCTGTTTTCAGGGCGATATCGTAGATTATATGAAAGGCCTCTACACCAGAGATGGAGTGACCGCGATGAGTGTGACTCGCTTGTTTTGTCAACTCCACCTGGTGGTTGGTCGTATATTGCAGCGTTCGGACGCATTAATTTCAGAAGACAAGCACAAACAACGCTTTAAATCAATGAAAGTGATGCGAGGCAGCCATTTTGAACACAAGCATCAACAAACAGCAAGTACATTTCCAACCTATAACCTCCTTGTTTTTATTGCTAGTGAACACCACTCTGTCAGATGTTGGACCTCCTGTCTATAGTGTGTCTCGTCATTCCGCCATGTTTCCCGGTGTCAGGAGTTAGATTTTAAGTGTGATCAATGCTTATTTTCCTTTGCTTACAATCTGCTTCACCAGCAATTCTTCTAATTTTACTAATGTCGCTTGTTCTGGATGAAGTCTGCTGATGTCATTTCCTACTGAGTTACAACCAGTCAGCATGAGTAAACCAAAGGTTCCGCTCAGCTACTCCACCGGGTCGTCTGGAGTACCTAACCCTGAGCAGGTACTCAGAAGGTTCCTGAAAATAGCTCGGAAAACGGCTCGGGGTTCCTCTGAAGTTCCGGTAGTGGAAATGCAGCTAAAATTGAAAGCAGAACTAAAGTGGACAAATAGAATACGCAGGTGGGACAGGACTGAGTGGAGTAGAAGTGAGACTGCATCCTCTGTAGATCGGTTCTCCTTATAGGCAAACTGATTCCTGTCTGATCCATCAGCTATGGTTTCCCTGATGTGCTTTAACCTTCTCCTCACCCCCATCCTAACCTTAACCAGCGTGCGCATGCAAAGCTCTGATCGTTGACGCGCTCCAAACATCTGCGTCCTGAGCACGGCCACAGTAACATTATCAAATTAGGTGTCGCCACCTCAAAAACAAATTGAACATGCAATCGTTCATGTCGGCTCATTTCCTTTTATGTTTTCTGTCTTTTATTTTGTGCCTGACGCGTTTTGCTGCTGTGGAGCGGAGCGCATCACCTGTTTTGTCTTCCGGTGATTTCACCTCACTGGTGCGGCCGGCGCGCACCCCACGGTTTTTGCGGTCAGTAGATCTTTTAGAACTGCAGTTCAAAGGTAACTCATGAGGTGAAAATATGAAGCCAGGTAGCAGTTTCTCTTTAGGACTGAGAGGAGATGCAGGAAGATAATAAACAGAGACAGGACAGAAAAATAGTCAAATAAAAACAAGTTCGTTTTTGTACCTGGTGGTTGCAACAAACAGACACCACTGAAGGTAATCAGAAGTGAGGAACAGAAAATGAAATAATTATTTTAATGTTTAGAGCAGCAGGAACTCCGAGAGGCTGCAGGCGCATCGGTGAGTTTGCGGCCGCTGCGCAGGGGGAGGGGGGAGAGGGCTGAAGCAGAAACTACCGTTGTTAGAAGAGATGTGTGTGACTTAGAAAATGTTGGCGCATTTTTAATTTTCAAAAACACCAGCGAACAACCCCCCCCCACGTGTATGACATCATCAACGACTAGTCGAAGTCGTCTCCATTTTCATTACTTGACTGTCGACTTTAATAACAATGAAGTCATGCAGCCCCTAGTACAGGCACAATAATTGAGGATTTCAGGCAGACTGGAACTTTTGCCCTTAGCAGGGACAGATTAAAGATGTCTAGAAAAACACCAGCAAGCTGGTCAGCACATGCTCTCAGAGTCCGACCCAATATCTTGTCTGGACTCACAAATTTGTTGGGGTTAAGTTTTGTCGTGGTGGATCTCACCTCATGTAGCTGCAGTTAATATCGGCGCAGTCTTACTTATCGGACAGATTCCAATATTCATGCTGATATATTGTGTATCCCTATTAAAATTAAATTAGCATCTATCACGTAGGCTCCACTAGATTATAACTACAATAGAAAATAGGGATGGGTACCTTTCACATTTGAATCGATTCAGTACCAAATCCCGGTACCTAGGAATCAATACCGATACTTAATGGTACCAATTTTTGATACTTTTGAATGTTTAATCAATTAAATATTTTAAGTAAACTTTTTTTCTCAATATATAACCATATTTGATAAATATCACGACAAATAACATATAACTCTTTGTATTTTAATATTGTGGTGTTTCACAACCTAAAACCCAGCTCATTCCTCTCCTCTGGACAAACTGTGTGAAGGGTGGGTCCTTGTGGAATTATGAAACTGCTAATTAAACTGAAGCAAACGTCTTTGCTGTGAACTAAATTTACTGTGTATCGTCATTCCTTCTTAGATCGTTGTCGCTGGTTTCGTCATCACTTAGTCTCTCATCACATTTAGTGAAGTGGACCCAAACCATGCTGCTTTGTTTACAGCTGGCCCGCAGCGGCAGACGACATAATGCTCTTGCACTGCTGTCCATCTTGGAAAACCGCTGTCTCGCAAGTTCTGGATAATAATGGACAAGTACCGAACTCTATGGTACATAAACAAGGCACCGTTTCATATTTTGTGAATCGGTACTGGGCCGGTACCACGAAATTTGGTCGGCTTGATTTGGTACCCATCCCTAAATTAGAACATTTTCTGCAAATTGTTCCAACTGTCAGTTAATGCTTCAAGAATCACAAATGCAAGCAGAAGACATCAAATAAGTCATTCGATGGAAGAATAAATAACAGTTCTTGTCACACTTACCCCTTCACAAGCTCAGGCTCATCACACGTGTTCGCAGTCATGAGAGACAGCAGCTCTCGAGTTTCCTCGTCCTTTTCATACTAAAACACAACATAATGAAAGTTTATATGAATGTCTTACAGGATTATTTTAGTCCAACTGGGAGTCTAAAGTCTGAATCTCCAGCTGATTGTTTATCGCCGTCCAACCTGCAACAGACCCTACCTCAAACTTGAGTTTGGTTCCGTTGATATCCACGTGGGAGCTCACACACTCCCCTACCACCATGCCCATGTTTCTGATGCGTACCACACTGCTGTCCAGGTGGCTCTGCATTCCACCCAGCATGCACTGCAACAAATCTAAAAAAGCACTAGCAATCTGCAAATTACTCCACATCAGTACAGAGAACGCTAGTCTGATTATATTTGCAGTGTAGCTAGTTCTGTTGTACCTGAGCGAAGCTCTTGTAGGTCAGAGTCCTTCAGCAGACTCACACTCAGCAGGAAGGCTTTGCTGACATAAAGCTGCTGCTCTACAGGAGTGTGTTTTACTGCACTGGGGTTCGCCCAGGCCTGCGACACAGACCGCACAACCTGGTAACACACACACACACGTAATACGAGTTTTAGATGCTTCACTTTGGGCTGCCAACATCCGGTTGTAAGGCCAAACCTGAATAAGAAGCGGCCGTCGATCTCTGTCTGCAGCCAGGTAACCCAGTATCGTTTTCAAGACTTGAGTCTGAGTAAAACGGAAAAGAAAACAAGTGTTTTATATTAAGAGCAAATAGGATTTACTGCAACACAAGCTTCTGTATTACCTCATATTTATATTGTAGTAACAGAAGTTTATGAGTCAAGATAAACTGAGCCGTTTTATTTGTTAGAGCTAGATTTCCAATAACTCGGCTCAAAGCGTCCGGTCTGAAATAGAGGAAACGAGAGAAAAGGGTTTCATAAACGACCACAACTAAAGTTTACCGTGTTATTTACACCGACGGCTGACCCAGCCGGACCAACATACCCACTAACAGCCTGCACCAGCCCGGTGAGAACGACCTCCATCCAGCGCTGAGGAACGTTCTCCAGCAGCTTCCAACAAACCCTCTGCCACACCATGTCTGAGCGGGTGCAGACAGACAGCCGAGGAGCCATCACGGCCAGAACTGGGCCTGTGGAGGAGACAAATGGTTCTGTTTAATAGCGGGCACAGTAAATACCCAAAAATGCTTGTTGCTAAAGTCAACCCAGGGTTTGAAATACAACCATTTTCCATGAGAAAGCAGCAAAGATTCAAAAACACTAGTTTTACCCACTTTGTTGTTGCTTTTAAAAAAATATATATTTGATGTCCGTCCGTCCATCCATCCGTCCGTCCATCCATCCATCCATCCATCCACTCTCTTCTGCTAATCTAGAGACAGGTTGCAGGGCAGTAGCCCAAGTAGAAAGGCCCAGCCTTCCCTCTCCCCAGCTACTTGAGTCAGCTTCTCCGGGGAACACCAAGGCGTTCCCTGGCCAGGCAAGAAACATAGTCCCTCCAACGTGTCCTGGGTATTCCTTTAGGTCTTCTCCCAGTTGGACGTGCCTGGAAAACCTCACCAGGGAGGTGTCCAGGAGGCATTCTAATCACATGCCCGAGGGACCTAAACTGGCTCCTCTCAATGTGAAGGAGCAGCGGATCTACTCTGAGCCCCTCCCAGATGACCGAGCTTCTCACCCTATCTCTATGGGAGCCCAGCCACCCTCCTGAGAAAACTCCTTTTTGGCCGTTTGTATCAGAGATCTCGTTCTTTCGGTCATTACCCAAAGCTTGTGATCACAGCTGAGGGTAGGAACGTAGATCAACCAGTAAATCGAGAGCTTCTTCGTCTGACTCAGCTCTCTCTTCACCACGGCAGATCACTACAACACCCGTATCACCAATCCGTCCATCAATCTCCCGCTCCATCTTTTCCTCACTCGTGAACAAGACCCTGATATACTTACACTCCTCCGCTTGAGGCAGGACATTATCCCTGACCTGGAGAAGGCATTCCACCCTTTTCTGATTGATGTACTTTAACTTTTGTTTTTTCAGTTATGTGTCAAGACATTTGTAGCGCCAATGCCCTATACACTGGCACTACCTGGTTGCTGTTGCTGTTGAATTTGTATAATTCTGTTGTTCCATTTAGTGACATATTACCCCATATAGAAACAATTACCTTTTCCATGATTACTGCACAGAAACACAACAGTGAGATGAGATGAAGTTGAGATATGTTTGATAAGAATTGATACACATTTCCAAACTGAACCTGACTTTCAAATATAATTTGTTCCCACATGATGTTCCATTATTATGTTAAAACAGAAAAACATAATGTCTGGCTGGTTTGAATCCCATCACATAAATGATAATTATTGGTGGGTTCATGAATTACCAAAGAGTCTGAAGCATGGAGGCCACCACTAAACAAGCTTACATTATCTGTACAGATTCAAAGAAAAGGAATCAAACTCACCACTGTGCCCCTGGATGCACACTTTTCCAAGTGTTTGAGCCAGAAAACTCAGAGAACAGTCCGTTCCGCCTGTGGATGACAACACAAGCTACACAAAACAGACATATATACATTTTATTATTATGCATAATAAAAGTTTTGAACAGACGGTGACCTCTGAGAGTCTGGCAGGTTCTCTCCAGCGCTGTCAGCATCTCTGTCGCTAGAAGTGAGTAATACTGCTGGGGAAGGAAAAGGGGTCTAATGTTGGGATGCAACTTGTTGGCTGTGATGTCCGGCAGCGCGCTTATACGACCTAGCAAAGTCTCTCTGAGCTGGGGGGAGTCTGAGGGAGCTGATCGGAGGCAGTAGGACCACAGCAGGTCAGCTAGACGATGACTCTGAAGGAACCTTTCAGTGATGCTGACCAGGTGGTCCAGACCTGCGGACGATCTGAGAGACAGAGAGGGCATGTGAGCATCAGAGGACAAGGGACACAATAGCTGACACGTCTACTCTCAGATTCATCTCACCTCAGCTCTGTTATTGCATCCATCAACACCAATAGGGCCTGGTCGGGAGGACCTTTGACGAACAGGTCGTCCCACAAGTCTCTGCGGTGTGCGGCTGAGAGGCTGTGCAGCCAGTCTGAGTGGATGTTGCTGACCAGAAACTGAAGGGTTCGACTGTAGTGGACTCTCCTGAACTCCTCCCGCTGAGCCGATGTGGTGTTACTCTGCGATGCATCATCCAAGTGTGAGTTAAGGGTCTGAAGAGCAGCGACTACGTCTTTATGGTCCGCGGAGGAAGCGAGAGTCCGGAAACACTGAGTCACTGTGAGTCGGACAGCAGCATTCATCGAGCCTTGCTCCATGGTATTAGAAAAGATAAACAACAGCTACCGTCACTTTTAGAAAAATAACACGCACAAAATTATTACATAAGTAAATAAACATCACAATATTTGGCCCATTGTCAATAAGGAAATGAAAAGACTCGAGTATGTATGCTAAAGTCTGAAAACACAGCCACGCTGAGTCTGTTAGCCGGATAAATCCACTGTTGCTAAAATGTAACAGGAAAAAATACAAATAAGATATAAGATAATAAATGAAATATACAGCGCGGTCGCTGTAATAAGACAAATATTTAACAGTTGATATTTGCTGTTCAAACTCGGTGGGAAAACGTGACGCCACGGAACCCGGTGTGCTTCACCAAAATATATCCGTCCGGAGCAAAACGGCAATCTTTGGTTCCGGGCTTGAATGTAGCGTTCAAGAAGCCAAAATTAAGCCAGTTTACTCTACCATACCAATTAATTTTATAATAACGCGGTGTGTGTGTGTGTGTGTGTGTGTGTGTGTGTGTGTGTGTGTGTGTGTGTGTGTGTGTGTGTGTGTGTGTGTGTGTTTTCAGGTCATGTGAAAAAGTTTTGAAATATGCCAAAAAAAACGTACTTTTATTTATTTGGATATTTGACATTTGGGACTGTGTGTATGTGTGTTGAGATTTAACGTTGACACGTGAGCACTTAGATTTAAGGTAGGTTTAAAAATACTTACCTACATATTAAACACATTCTATTAAAAAGCATAAACACGACTAAAGAGGCGAGGATGAAATTAGACTTACAATGTAAATTTAGGCAGACAATTTTAGGATTTAATCAAGTAATGTCAGACACACCCGAGTTTCCAAATGAAATCCTTCGCAGAGGTGGTGGAGAAAAATGACTTGTAAAGGAGTCTGACTGAAACCAAAGATTTCTGGGACTTGACTCAGACTTGGACCTTTTCTCTTTTAAATATTGTATCCCTTACACAGAGAAAATGAGCAATATTTAGATTAAAATTCAGGATCAATATCCTCTTTTTTCAAATCAAATTGAATTTTATTTACTGCCAAATAAACTTTTCCAGAAACACTAATTTCAGGAAATTATTTATTACACTGTCATTAAAGGTTGGTCAAAATTAGGACAAAGCCTCAGGACTTGAGTGGATAAACATGACTTGTGACCTTTATTAAAGCATTTTGTTTTAAACTAATTTAAATAGTTTTTAATCACATAATATAATCCGTAATTCTCTTGGTCATCCTGCAGGTAGAGTTGTGTCTCCTTTGACAGTTTCTGCAGTTCAATTCTCAACCAGCAGGTGGGGCTGAGGGCAGCAAAAAGGAAGATGTGATGAGAGTTTGGAAAAATTTGTACAATAACTGTTTTTTGCTTCTATCAGACATGACTAAATAAACGAGACAACCACACACGGGTATTTTATTCCATTTATTTATTTATTCTATTCTTACTTTCACTTCTTACCATAAAATTGCCTTTACAACATACTTCCCTTGTAACAATCAAGATTAAATCACTTTGGGGAGCTTCAAAAATAATATACAGCTGTACCCAATACTGTAATAATTTATACATTTATATGTGAAAATAGGAATAAATTTACGTTTTACAGATTCTCCTTTCTACAATATTCTCTTTAAATCTTCCCATGTCACATAATGGCAAGCCATGCACTACTCCAGTAGTGCCGTTTGTGCCTTGAGCGAACTTTCTTTGGACACTGGAAGTGAGCTTGAGACAGAAAAACAAAACAAAAAGATAACGGATATTTACAGCTCAGGTTGACAGAATAATTTAACAAACTGACAGGAACGTGGTCAGTGCTTTCACCCCAGGGGCTCATCCTCACGTCAGCTTAGAGGCAAGGTTTGAGACGCAGAGGCACAGTGTTTAGACTAGCAGACCAGCTTCTGACTCTCTTTTCAGGGCGAACAAGAACAGGTTAAGTATTATCTAAAGAGGAATCGCTGATATTCAAAGCAATCCCATCTTTGGTCATTTTAAAACTGGAATTAAAATTAGATCTGGTTAAAGTGCAATACAGCTCCGATGAATGCAAATGTTTTCTGTCTAATCGTACTGTTGCCAGCCATGTTGGTCATCAAACCGTCAGAAACAGACAATATATGAAATTAAGCTCACATGTCTGGAATATTTTCACCCTTTCCCCTTAAAGAGCAGAAGACTGAACTGGGGGGTGAGGATGTAAGTGTTGAGATAAAAAAAAAGGAAAAAAAAATCGCACATCCAACAACTCCAGCGATGAAGGTCAGAGTGTGAGATCTGTCAGTCAAAATGCAAGTGAAAGATATACTAGAGATGTGAGTGTTCATGCAGAACCCAACTCCATCTGGGAAGACAACAGCACGATCTGCCACATCTGAACAGATCAGAGCAACATCAGCGTTTTGGAAGGGACCTCAGCGAATGACCAGGTTCAAGCCTTCTGTGCAACACACCCACAAACCTTAAAACATTCCCCCTCACATTTAAATCAGTGTACAACCTCCCCAGGGGAAGTCAAAACAAGGGTTTTTCAGCAGAACAGATCAGTGTGAGTTGTCGCTGAATAAATATCTGCATGTTTAGAAACAAAAGAACCCTAAAAGATGCTGTACACGCTACATGCTAGAGAGGAGTCCAGGCCGCTGTTGATCCTGTGTAAAACAAACAAAAACAAAACCATCTTTTCCTCTTGTGACTATAAAAATACCTAGAATCTAGAATGAGTGTAGAAAAATCTTTACAAGTCATTTACATCCAAGGCCCCCCCCCCCCCCCCCCCCACGGAGTGGCAGGTGAAGAAGAGCATTGAGATAGTGGAGAAGAGTGGGACACCAAACAGGAACACTGAGCACACTGGTGCCACGCAGTTCAAAAACAACCTGCAACATTCCCGATCTACTAATCAAACACAATTCCCAACATCCAGGTAATCGTCCACATCAGGAGAAGGAACAAAGAGCATGTTTGTTCAATCAGCCTACACCTAAAGGACAATCACCGAGTGTTATTGCTGCACAAGTTCTGCCATGTTTTCTGGAAAAAAAATCTAGCTATAATCTAACGTTAAGACACAGCTGCAGGATTGTTTGAGGCCACATTAAGCATGGCGGTACAATGGTGCGGTAACAGCAACTAATCCCACGTTTACATATTCACAAAGGCTGTAAAACGATCCTCATTTATGACTTGATCCCTTCATGATGAACAGCTTTACAACAACACATCAAAACGTAGTGCAAAGTACAACCATTCAGTCCCTTACATACAATCGGTCAAATGCCGGCATTGCAGTTGCAAGAACGGTTTTACTGACAAAAGTAAGGATGAGCTTCTAGATTTCACTCAGAGAGAGAGAATGCTGGAATCAGGTGGGCTGTACTTCAAAAACCAAGTCGCTGAGAGATCTCATCAGGTTCCCCCATGTCAACACGTGTCGGTTGAACTCTGTCTAATGGGACGAGCTGGAAATGTAGTGCTTTTTCAGCCCACCTGAGATCCAGGACCCTGTTTCATCGTTAAAAATGAACCACCAAGCGCTAAAAACAGCCACTTTGATTTTAAACTTGTGAGACTTAGGAACAAAATAACGAGTCAATCTTTAGACCTCCTTTTATAGTCAACTGGCCCAAAACTAAATACAAAAGGGGCTGTAACACACACAAACACACAGGAACAAACCCTCCAGACATTTCTCATCTGCACATCAGCAGAAACGTCCCTCACTTGGGTTTGCTGGGATGACAGCCAGACCAGGCTGAAGAGCAGCATGAGAAGCTTTAAAAACAACCTCCTCTCCTCCTCCTCCTGTGAGCGGCGCTTCATGATTAGAACGACTCAGCGCTGTTCAGGGCATCGGCCCACAGATCTCCATCCTGGAGCAGACGGAGCCGAGGCATGGGTGGAGAGTTGGTGAATAACCTTTTAGAAGGCCTTCTGGTCCAACTGTTTTAGCTCAATCCAAACAGGAAATAGGAAGTCTACCGGGTCCCTCTAGCCACAAACATGGACGTCACCAGAACCCAAGTGCCTTCAGGAGGACGAACGTAAAGATTCACACAAACTCAAAGAAAAAAAAAAGCTTATTTTTTCCACCAGTTACGGATTTCTCAGAAATCTAGTATTCGTCTTTTCTTGAAGAATGTTGGGAGATGTCTTCTTTTTCCAGATGAACGTCTGAATATTTAGATTTTTACATCCCGTCTGAATCGTGTTCCTCCTCCTTCATGTCTTCATATATATGTTACAGCCTGTGGAGTCAGAGGTCCCTCTGGCTGTGTGGAGTCTATTTGACCTCCAGGATGGAAGGGTTGGACTCCATGATGGCCACAATGATTTTGTCTATGTAGTCCTGGAGTCTGTAGTTTATCTCCTCCTGCTTGTGAACCGCCTCCATCAACTAAAACAGAAAAACTGACGTCAGGAAGAGTGCTGCTGAAAACAGAACATTAAAACGTTAACACTAAACCCACCTCTGCACGAGACACAGAGCTGATCTCAGCTGCCAGGGAGTCGGAGAACGAGGCGGTCATCAGATTCTTGGCTCCCTGGATGCTCAGGTTGATGATCTGTCCGTTTAACTCGTCATTCTGCTCTTTTAGAGAGCGGTTGTCCTAAAGGAACACAGAGGCTGTAAAACCTCCTGCAACAAAGAGAAAGAGTAAAACGAAGACTGGACAAAGCGGCAGCCACCTGTTTGAGGCGTTTGATCTCCTGCTCCAGCTCTGCTTCGCGGGTTCGGGTCTGATACTCCTGCAGCCCCGCCCCGGGGGTTCGGCCTCGCTTTGCTTCTGCCTCCAGCTTGTAAAGCTGTAGGTGCTCCAGCTGTTTACGCAGGTCTTCAATAAGCTGAGGGACAAACGCATCAAAGGGGTGAAAACAGAGAGATAAAGCTTTATTTATAGAGCAGAGGAGGACAAATTACAGCTAAATCTCAGTGTACATATAGGATGTTTGAGCCCACCTCCTGCGTGCTCTCCTTCTCCTTCTGGTTTTGGTGTTGCTCATGACTCAGCTTGTCAGCCATTTTCCTGCGTGATTCTGTCTCTTCCTGAAACCTGTCCGACAAGATTTCTACCTCATCCTGAATCTTTAGTTTTTCCTAAAAATGAAAAATTAAAGGTTGGAAGAAGGGATGTTAAAACAACTTGAACTAATGAGAGGAACGTGATGATGAAAGCAGAAACGCGGTAGTTTTACCTCCTCTAGTCTCTCGATGTTTGCTCGAAGACAAGGAACACAGGACCTCAGCTCACTGTTCTCATCATCAAGCTGCTGCAGCCTGAACAAAACAACACATCTCATGAGATTTCAAATAAAACCTAAAAGACAACTTGTCCTGGTCTCTCAACACCACAAGGTGGCAGTAAAGAGTCATACACACTCTAACACAAACATGACCGCATCCTGGTCATCATCTGAACCTGCTCACCTGGCCTGCAGGTTTTCCAGCTCCAGACTCTTTTCCCTCTCCAGTTTGCTCAAAGCATCTTTGTGACGCCGAGTCTCTTGTTGCAGCTGCTCGTCGGCTTGGAGCTCCTGCTCCTTCAGCTGCTCCTCCAGCGCGTTGGCCCTGTGCACCAGGTGAAGGTTCTCCTGACGCAGCCGCGCGTGCTGCTCTCCTGATGCCTCAGACTCCTTCTCCAGCTCTGCCACGCGGCGCTCCAGGAGGAGCACCTGGGAGAAAATGACGTCAAGTCCAACGGTCAATCTAATGCTCAAAAGTCTTTCATTTGATTAATCAACTGGTCTCAAATTAGAGGAGCACCACCTTGTCTGAGATGTCATTATCAGCAAGCTCCAGAATGTCCCGCGTCAAGTCACTCACGGTGTCCAACGTCATCGAGCTGTTTTGGAGGAGGTGTCTGAGAGTAAAGAGAGGAACAAACATTATTCACAATAAATATAAGGGCTCTCCATTGAAACGCGGGAGGCTTTTGACCCACCTCGCCACTTTTTTACTGGACAGCCTCTTGCCAGCACTGGATGGGGAGAAACGGAAAAGGGAGAAAGATCAGGAAGATGAAACGACTGATACGATACTCCATTTTTGTCTTTTATACTTAGAGCTACATTCATAAAACAAAACGGTATGTTGATGTTGAGTTCAACTAAAACTAAACACACACACACACACACACACACACACACACACACACACACACACACACACACACACACACACACACACACACACACACACACACACACACACACACACACACACACAAACGTCTCTACAGAGAGCTGATGCTGGATCAGGTTTGCTAAACAGGTTTAAATGGACCTGGACCAGAATCACAGAAACATTCATAACCTCTAAATCACTTTTGCTTTATTTTAAACTAAAATCACAAAGTAAAACAAAAATGATCACTTTTTTTCCTTTAACATTGAACTCTTATAATTAGGCTGCTTATTTGTAAGTTTCTGTAATTCTACTAATGGTCCTTAATCCTGGATCAGCAGCTGTTCCAACAAATCCTAAAATCTCCGACTACGGGAAAACTATTCTGAAGCAACACAATCTACGTGTTAAGGCATGATGTGAAATAATCACTGAGCCGTGAAAACAGCATCACTTTTTCATCCATTTAAAAATCAGATGAATGCAAATACCTGCGCCAACTTTCAGGTGAGCATTTTAATTTAGTTGGTTTTAAGAAACATGTTGGCTGTGGATTTTTAAACCAATGCTGTTATTAACAAATCAGAGCCGACTCTGCAGGAGGAGGAAGGCCCAGGTGATAAAACACACATGTGCGTAAGTATGTGCCATCACAACACACAGCATGTTTGCAAACCAAGACAGCATGCACACATTCTGAGCTGCATCTAATCAGCACTGCAAACACAGCTGATCGTCCGAGCGGGCTGGGGGATGACGCGTTACCTAGTCATCTCTAGGAAATTGAGGCGAGCCGAGAGGTCCTCGAGGCGATTTATTTGTTTGTGACACTGGCTACAGAAAAAGTCCAGCGCCTCCTCCCTGAGATAGCTCTGAAAGCGGTCGGGGAGAGAAGCAGGTGTGCTGGAAAGAGGAAAAACAGGGAGGAAGAGGGGGAGGTGGTGGTCAGTGACAGACAGGAGGTTCAGGTGGGACAGAACACCTTTGGGGGTGCAGGTGAAATCCACAGAGCAACAGTGAGAGGATTTTAGGTGAAAGGAGACGTCAAACAGGCTGCAGCGTGGCTGTGAATCAGCGAGTCCCTCAGATAAAAGAATCAGTTTCCTCTGTTCAGAAGAGCTTCACAGACCTGCAGCAACAGCTGGGCTTACGGCGACACAGAAACAGGAGTTTTAACAATCTTTTAGCTTTATAGAGACAACTGTTCCTGCTGAGGCCTCAGTTCACAACAAACTGGAACGTGTTTCTGTTTACAGAGGCAGAAAAAAAGGACCAACGAGGGTCACAACGAGTCACTTTCTCCCAAAGCTGGGAAGGAACACGTGTGTGTGTGTGTGTGTGTGTGTGTGTGTGTGTGTGTGTGTGTGTGTGTGTGTGTGTGTGTGTGTGTGTGTGTGTGTGTGTGTGTGTGTGTGTGTGTGTGTGTGTGTGTGTGTGTGTGTGTGTGTGTGTGTGTGTTCGGTGCTGTGTGTTCGGTGCTGTAGCGTGTAGATGTGGGCATGTGTGTAGGCGGCTCTGCTCCGTGCGCACCAGTGAGCTGAAACACGGTGACGCATTCACACTGAGTGGGTGAAGTCTGTGGGATGCAGGATTTTTTGGGAGATTATAAATATTTCAGCTTAAAGTTGAAGCAGATTTCTGCTCAAGCTGTCTGGGAACAATGTTTCACCAACTAATCAGGCTGGATTCATGGATATTTTGTTAATTAATTAGCTCCATTATCTTCTCACATCCATGTTTTTCCATTAGCACGATACAACATGCATGAGGAGAATTTTGCTTATATCGGTTTTTGTCAGATGCATCAGGTGCTGTAGCGCATTGCATGATAGGATAGCTAGGTGTATAAACAACACAAGCATTGCTTTGTGTGTCGTGAGCTTATAAAGCTGCAGAAAATGCTACACTCCATGCTATTTTCACTAGAACCCACTGTGTGAAGACCTAGTTTGGATGTCCTATAGATGTGGTCTGGACTGACGGACTCAGTATAGACATGATTTGTACTAAAGTAGTCATTTGCATTTTTTTTACCGTGGGCATCGGAACGAGCCCCCGCAGCGTGAGATCAAACTCTGAGCTCTAAAGCCGACCTTCATCCGCATACGTCACGTGATCAGGAAGCAGAAAATCCATGAGTTAGGAGATCGTTTTGGGCCGCTGCTGTAAAAAAAAGCGATGAGCGAACCAGAAAAGCTTCTGCCGATCACATTTCAACAACGGATTATGAAAGAACGGATAACGCTCGAAACGCGAGGATTCCTCCTGATGTAAGAGGTGAGTCTACTCTTTGTTTTGGGTGTTTTGGCGTCGACATCATCCTAGCGCAACATTCTGTGGCTCTTAAAAAAAACAGTAAAAACTGAGAAACGCTGGCAGCGAATAAGTTAATGAAAAATTTATGGAACTAAAACGGAGGAAACGATCATGACCTTTTTTTTTTACTCTGTTAGTCAAAATGAAAACAAACTAGCACGACATCTGATGTAGGTGTTGTTTCTGTACCTGCTTGTAACTTATACTGATAATAACTTGTTTAATTAAAGGCTCGTCTAGACAATAAAACCAGGCGCAGCACCTGTTAGTGGAGTCATGTTTCTGGAAGGCTACTTTTTACTTTTACTTGACTATAAATATGTTGAGGTAGTGAACACTTACTCAAGTCATATTTTCGGCAGTAATAAAACGTCTGAACTCCTTTTGGTTCCTCTGAGGTCGTAGGGATCTACGTTGTCGACTGTAGACAGTTTCTGAAAATACAGATCCCTGTCCTCCTCTAAAAGTTTATTCCTGTAAGGAGTGCATACGTTCTTGTTCTTTTTATTCATCCTTTTCGCTGCTGCTTCAACTTCAGCTGTGGCTTTCCGTAGCAACGCGAGTCACACCCCCAAAAATGGTGCTAAGGGGCTGTGGTTGACATGCATGTCATGTGTCTGACAAAGACAGATGAAGAAATAGAAAATTAAGTAACTTTAGAAATCAAAAAGGAGATTCAACAATAAGCTGGTGAAGGTTCTCAGTCATCCAGGTCATGGTAATCTAAAGGGTTTAATTAAGGCAACTGGACTCTTTTGGTTTCTTGAAAACATTTTGCTTCTCATCCGAGAAGCTTTTTCAATTCTGACAGGAATATGGGAGGGTCAAGCTTATAAATTGTAGCCGTTTGTTGTTGCTTAACGAGCTGAAACTACCTATGAATGCCCCACCTCTCTACTCCCTAAAGAGTTGCTAATGTCGTTAAGACCTATTGTGTCAGTGAGTGTGTTTACATGCAGCCAGTAACCCTTTTAAAACACAAATATTCACAATAACCGGGTTCCGAAGGTCCTTGTAAACACCGCCAAAAAGTCGGTTTCTACACCTGGGGTAACCCTTTTCTAACCCGAATGTTTGGTCGTGTAAACGCATATCGGGATATCCCCATCAAGGCGTGTGTTCTGCGCATGCTCTGTTCGCAAGGAATCTTGGTCTTTTGAGTAGCGAGACGTCTTGTATGCGCCAGAACACCGGAAGTAAACAACAAGTTGGGAGCAACATGGCGAGTGGCGAGTCGCGGCAGGGCACCACACTTTTGGAGTGACGAGAAAACCTCTGTCTTCATCGGTCTGGTGAAAAGTATGAACATTATGTCTTTTGTTGACGGCCGAAAGTACAGAGACAGCGAAATATACAAGAAGGTAAGCGCATATTGCGTCTTGACGTAGTCCATACGTCCTGACGCTACCCCAACATCCGCATTTAAATCGGGTTATGCAAGTTAGGGGTAGCTCTTTCTATTTATGCTTGTAAACGGGTTATTCTGATCAACTCAGAAACCCGAATGCCGACCTTAACCCGATCATAACCCAGATATTGGCCGCATGTAAACGTAGTCAGTATTGCTTTTTTGACAAAGCTCCTCAGAGGAGATGCAAAAATCCAGTTGTCTCCAGAAGCAGACATGAAAACGGGTCAAGGGTGAAAAAGGTGCCGACAGACATTTTTTAAAAAAATTTCTACTGTTGGTGTGTCGGGGGCATCTTAAAAATCCTCTTGAATATTTTCCCCAGTTGATAATATAGAAACTGGTTGAACTGGAAAAGCTGGTCTAACTGCCCCCCCCATGTTTTCTCATCAGATCTGCACGAATCATGTAGGTGACCCATTTTGGATTCAAAACTGCAAATTTCGCCAAAAGGTGAAGGATTTTGATGTCTGCAGATGTCCAGCTGCCTTCACTGAACCCTTGATTAGATTCAGCAACTAGCAGCTAACTCATCAGCTCTGTTGGATGTAATCCATTTCTCCAAACAGAGGCTGTTCAGGAAGCTATCTCCAATGGTTATTATAACCTTTACACATCAAAATGGTAAAAAAAAAAAAAAAAAATCCATTGAAGTCTAAAAGTGGTTAATGAACCAGCGCTAAACCCAGGCTGGCCCTTTGTTACAGAGCAGGCAGTAAGTGGTTTAGTTTCCTGGCAAAGCTTGGAAATATCAGCCAAATGAGAAATGACCATTATCCAGCTGAAAGGGGCGAGGGAGGGAAAAGGGAAAAGACCTGAGTAAGAGCATCAAGTGTTTTTGTTTGGTTAGTCAGCCTGTATCTGTATGACAGGAGTGACTAGGCCCTCTCAAGATGTCTGAACTCCACGTCCGCTCACGACTGTCCCAGAACACAGCAGATGCCACCTGTAGCACGCACCGACTCAAACAGGCACAGAACATCCAGGATGGTAACAAAAACGCAGTCAGCATTTTCAGACTGATAAGACAAGAGCAGCTCCTCTTATCTCGCCCTTAGACAAATAAATGAGGCAGACTAAAGGGAGAGGAACGTCTCTAAATAGAATTTGATGAATGCTTGACGTCAGACTTTAGAAACTTCTCTCTCTGAAGGATTGTTTAATTCTGAAATTAAACATTTGGGCTGTCTTAATTTAAACCCGGCTTTAGTGTCAGGTTACATGATGTGAACAGCAGTGTGTGTTTCTACCTGGGAGAGAGAAGCAATGAGCCATTGGCGTGCTCGGGCGGCGGTGAGAGCAGGGAGTCGCCCTCTACCCTACAACCGTCCACGCTGCTCTCCAAGATCAGCTCTGAAGTGTTGCTTTCCCCAAAGTCTTCAAAGTGCTCCTCCTCTCCACCGATGACCGTCACCAGCGAGTGGTTGTGGAGCTCAGAGTTCAGGGAAAACCTGGGGGGCATGTACAATCGTGTTAGCAGCTATGCTAATAACAGGGACAACGGCTAACAGAGTCCGACTTACAAAGAGAAGGGATAAGCAACAATGAGGCTGATGTCTGAGAGGGTGGAAACGGTCGTGTGATGGTGACTCAGTCAAACTAAATGAGCTACAGAAGCCTGGAACTGATCAGGCGTTGGTCTAAATCCCAAACAAGCACAATTAATCTTCCCCTGAAGAGCAACAATCTGGACTTGTTCTTCAAAAGGTAATCTCTTAATTCACATTAATCCCAAAGGCTGCTCTGCCTGAAACAACAGGCCTGGACACTGAATACAGAAGAGAGGAAAACGCTTTAGCTCTCAGCAGCAAGTGTGTTTGGCGTTGGAAGTCACGACTGAGTAGAGTTTCAATAAAGGTCGTATTTGTCTTTAACAGGAAAGGTGAAAAGGTTGCCTTTCCTGTTGTCTACAGGAGTTGTTGAACACAGGATGAGGACGGCTAACTCAGCAATAAAAGCTCGCTTCCTCAGCAAACTAAAACATTACTCATTTAGCTTTTCTATAAGAGTAATCCCAATCCGCTGCTTGGTTCAGACAAACATCTAAAATCATATAGCAGTGGTTCAGCCTTAGCACTACCTAGACAGAGTCAAAGCTGAATCACTTCAACAAGAACGACTGACGCCGTCGTCACTTACCCTTTACCCAGCCTCTTACAGCGGGGCCCCATATTGAGGTCCCTCACACTTAGAGATGGCGAAGAGAGAGAACGCATCTTTAACCGCCCTCCGCTGCCCTGGCGTGAAAGCCTCGGGGCAACTGGAGTTAAAACTCCTGACAACCAGAGTGGAATCCTGAAGTTTTACAGGTTTCACCAATTTAAACAAAGACCTAGGCTTCCCAGTTTGGAGAGAAGCTAACAAGAATGCCCAAATAACATGGCGGTAACATCCAGAAGGTCTGAGGCTGCAGCGTTAGAGGGTTGATTGTGATTGGCCTAATCAGATTTGAGGCTCAGTGACAACCAACAGACAGTCCTGCTGACTGTCCGAGAGCCGAATGTGTGTGGGGACGCATGGGCAGGACAGAGGAGAGGGGGGGTAATCCTGTTAGAGCCCTAATCTATAGCTCAGTGCATATACTCTTCTTAACACGGCACTGGATTCTGTGTCTGGACTGGGTTCACCTCGCCAACCAGGACAACAAAACACTGGTTTCAAGGGTCAGGATGTTTGTCCCCCACAGTTAAGCCTGTAATTAAAGTCCAACACAGCAAAGAGTCTGGACTCTCCAGTAAACTGAGCCCACAGTGTTTGGTAAATAGACTGCAGGAATGTGAGCGTGTCAAGGTCACGGACTCCAGAAGGAGAACGGTTAGATCCCAGTCAGCAGCAAACCTGGTGGGATGATGGCTTGAGTAAGTGGGGGAATAAAGGAACCAGACTAGGCTTTGTCAAAGGGAGCTAAAAGAGAAAATACAAGGTTAGAAAAAAATGAGCTATGTCAACACTTCCTGGAATTCAAGGCTCACACATGGACTGGGAAGTCAAACCCCTTCCACATCAAGCAGACCACTAATCCATCCTGAAGCCGGATGGACAGGCCACTTGGTCAGCAGATACCAAGTACCAAGGCTGAACTGGACTTCCTCACGTTTGGCCAAAAGCCTGAATCAGCAACAGTCATGTGCAGGAGTACAGCGCTAGCCTGCAGCAGGTGTAAACAGTAAAGTCTTACCGGCGTGAGGAAGGGCCGTGATCATGTCACGCAATGATAAACAAAGCTGCATTCAACATTTAATTACAATTTCCTTTTTGTGGTAAAGAATAGCTGAAAACACCTCCCTAAGTGACGACGTTTTCCCCTAAACTCACACTTCTCATCAGTATGGGCGTTAGGGTAAGTCAAGAGGAGCAAATGCATGTTTAGCTGACTTCCTGCAGATTGGTGTACACATGGGAATTTAAGGTTTTAAGTCAACGTAGTGGTGGCAGTCCACCGCCACCATCTAATCTGCCGTCTGACCCAGATAGAACCCAAGTGATCCCATATCGGGCGCGTATGGTCATCAATCATGTGATGGGTGATGGAGGTCAGTGCAGCAACGCTTCAGGGTTAACCTTTTGGCTGGAGATTAAAAACAAGAACTAATGGTAAATTTACGATTGCACCACGTTGTTTTGGGTATCGAGACAAACAAATCAGACGTAATTGTGACGTAAAACAACTGATTCAGAATGAAATGTGGTCATTTTTAGACAGATTGAAGAAATGTGAGCATGTGGGGAAAAACACACACACACAGACCTATTCCCAGCATCTTCAGGGTCATTGAGTGTTGCTTCTATGCCGCTGTCCGTCTCCACCTCTTCATGCATCTCAGGAGGAACCAGGGCTCCAGTGTCTTCATCTGTGAAGGTTTCACACTCGCTGTATGTGCTCTCAGAGCCCAGGTATGCACTGTCTGTCACCTCATTCTGCTGCAAATACAAAAAACAAAAAACACATTTTATCAGCTGACACACCAATCCATAATAATCTGGATAATTTACAATATAGTACCAACAGGGGAAGTTTATGAGTAGGACTTTATCAGCAAACAAGGATATATTTTATTGGACTACTTAAAATAATTAAAATGTCAGCAGCTGATCAAAACACTAAATGGAAAAAAATACACACATTTTCAAACGGAGCTCATTTTGAATGCGAGTGGGTAGAAAGACAAATCACACAACACCACAAACATCCAGCCATCACTTTACCGAGTCGTAAGACAAATCCTCAGGTGTCACAGCTGCAAATCAATAAAAGAGGACGTACCGGTTTGCATGGAGGAGCAGCAGGAGCAGGGCCCAGGGGGATATTCACCATATCCAAAACCATTCTGCCCAGTTTCACTGCCCTGCCATGAGAGCCTCCCAACACCTCCGACAAAACACGCTCAGAGTGTTCTCAGGAAAAAATGTAAATTACTGCCACACCGTGTTCTGCTCCAGTGGGTGGTCAGAGGGCGGAGACAGGGTCAAACTCCAAAGTCAGCTGTAGTGTGGGACCAGCTCCTGCCAGCTCTAAAGTGAAAACACTGCACCATCAGCTGGCCAAGTGTTTTAAATTTCCTGTCCAAGTATTAAGCGTATCAATCACTCTTCCACGTTCCTCAGGTCTACAGCTGCAGTGAGAGAGAACTACAAGTCCCAACGCTGTGCGCCAACAGGAAATGAACGTGCTGTTAGACAGCGGCGATGGGGAGGACAACGGTACACGGTGTTTTAAAACAACGATAACGACAGAATTGCTCATTTGTGATGTGTGGAAAACCCACAGCTACCTTTTAGGAACGTTAAACTTAACACGAGTCTCTAAACGTGTGCTGGATGGGGTGTTAGTTTCCTCATGCCAGGATTCAGCTGAACACCCTCGACTTGTTTGTTTTGAAAGCAAACAGCAACAGAACAGTCCTGCCTTTGAGAGGAGAAGCTCCCTCTGCCTGAAGTTTCAGGGGAAAAAACCAACACAGGTGTGGCGTACGTCAAAAAAAGTTTAAAGTTCTCATGAGTTCCAGTAAACAGCAGCCGGGTCAGCTGGGGAATATTTAATGTAAAATAACACACAGACTGGGTATACCGCACGTATAGTTCATGCTCACATTGAATACCTAAGATTATGAGTACATTATTAAATAGATTCAGTTTAAAATAAAGAAATCTATGCTTAAAAAGCTGAAATTACAAAAAAAGGCCCCAGTACACACCTTTCCCTGTGTTACAGACTTGGGAACACAGGGAAAGGGAAACAATACCTTTTCTGATTAGAGTACATGGGGATAAAATATTAAATAACCCAAATCTCATTTTTACCCAAAGATTTTCTTACAAAGTATCTTTTTACCAAAGGTATTAGATGAATCCCTGATTTAGATGGTCAATTAGACACTTCTGCGCAGTAACCAGACCTGGTGGGGGCGCTATGTGTCAGCAGTTCCTAAACATGACAGGAGGGGGCACTAACGAGAGAGAGAGTGAAACTCCTACAGGGAACAAAATAGGAACAAAAGAACACTTGAATCTTGCAGAGGCCAGCAGTACTGGTGGTTAAATATACAAGTTTTGTGCACGAGGGGAGGGAAGAATTCCAGATATGTCGACCACAACTGTAAAAACACACGTCTACGAACCTTCAGAAACCCCTGCACATTCCAGTCTGTTCGATATTTGTTAAAGAATACGCTAAAGCCTCTACTGCCAGATGCTATTTTGTGTCAGCCAAACCAGCGTGTTGGGTCTGTGGCGCCCGCACAGAGAGGTAATGATAGTGCTGCAAGCCGCTGGGTGGATTACAGCAGGTCAGAGTCATAGTGCACCAGGAGTTCATGCTGTGGCCTCTCTCAGGTCTGCTCGGCTGCAAACCAAACACACCGACATGTAAACTACGTGTCTGACAAGAGAAGGGTTAAACCTCACCTCGTCGTACTCCTCCGGACAGCCCACGGCTCCGTCCTCTGGGCTGTAGGGGACGTTGTAGAGCTGTGGCTCAGGGCCTAGCAACATGAAACGGGATGGGGGGGGGTAAAGTGAGCAGAACAAACAAAGTCAGTCACAGAGACTCAGCAAACATAAACCTGATGTAAAGGGGCACACGTCATTGTACAAACAGATATTCAATATGCAGAGAGAGGAGCACAGAGGTGTCTGCTTGTTTACTTCCTGCCTGAAATGCCCAAAGCTGACTTGTGAGGAGAACTGGTGCCATTTAATAACCAGGAACAAAGCAGAAGTAGAAAAGGCAGAAAACGATCAGAAATATCGTCACCGTTTCAGAGTGGTCTTATTCTAACTCTTGGATTAGGTTTGTAAGATGTGTTGACACTTAAAACAGTATTTCTCTAATGTGAACCCAACTGGCTTCCTGGTACATGTACAGGCAGCAACCCAAACGTGGTGTGACTGCAAACATTATGCACCTTTTACGCTCAGATTTCCACAGAAGCAGAGATAAATAAACATATAGAAACTAGGGACTAGAAGCTACCCAGATCACATTTATATCGGTCAGTGAGCACTCTGCGCTGCAACCTGAGATGGACCATCGAAAGTCCCATCAGCCATTCTGCAGCTCTTGTAACTAGTAAACAGAGATGTGAAAGACGCCCTGCTGAGGGAAGAGAACACAAACAGAGATTCCAGCGTACCAGTCCACCCAAAGGGTTTGGTGCTCCTGGGACTTATGTAACACTTTGCCCGAGCGGCCCTGCAGATTGTTAAACTGAGACAGGTCTCCAGAAGCTGTCCTCTCCTGAACAACGCACCTGCAGACTCTTAGCTCACCTCCCCTCCATAATGCCATAATGCCATAACACCACATGGTGCTGTGCATTTCCAAAGCCAGCAGGAATGTCTTTATTATAAAAGCAGACATGTCAGCGATGACGGAGGCAGAAATTAAACAGAGGAGGCTGATACTGAAACTGAATCTCAAGCAGGAACAGCAGGTTTTGGCTTCTTTTAAACGTAGACACAATAAAGGTAAACGGATCCAGCAGATCTAATGACAGATTGTTAATAGAAGAATTTTACCATCAGTGTACAAGCAACCAGGGAAAATAAATATCAGACTATCGTACACGGACGGGAAACCGTTTTCCTGCCAAAAACATGGAACGGACTCACCAAACATCAAGCGGTAAACACAGTACTTAAGAGAGGAGCATGTGACAGTGGGCAGGAGCTAAACTCAGTCAAGTTTTAGTTTAGCACGTGACCGGGAAAATGAAAAAGTCCTGTGATCGTTAGGCTTCACTGGGTCATACATAAAATAATCAGTCTGCCAGAAAAATGACAAGTCAGACAAAAAAAAAAACTCTTCAGTTCTGAATTTAGTTGACAAAATCAGAAAATCTGAAGAATTGAAAGTAAAGCTGTAATTTCTGCTTTGTTCAGTGAAAATGAGCCTTTACTCATTTTGAGTCAAGCATACACTGGGGGGAGTAAACAATTTGTGATCACGTCTGTATATTTTTAACTATCCCATCAAATAAATGAGATGACCTATAGATTGTTTTCTTACATTACATCATGTAACCATGGCAACTGACACAAGCACACCAAGCGGTATAAAAGAGAAAAATAAATCAGCTGAAACGAGTCTTTTCTGGTGTTAAAGCAGTCAGTAACTACAGTAACGTGGTTTTTAACTCACGCGAAACACGATACCAGGACTTTGAATAAACAGACGAGTTACAAATGTATCCAAGTTGAACATATTTGTCCACAGATAGCAGTGACTGAATGTTTTCCACTTTTACTGTGATTTTGATAATGATGCCTAGGAGACAAAACAGAGTAGCGGGAGAACGAGGACAGGAAGGTAAATAATTAAAGAGAATAAGACACTCAGCCCAAACCTCAACTCTGTCACTCTGGCTCTGAACCAAGGCCAATCAGCCCGTGCGTGTGTGTGTGTGTGTGTGTCACACTTTCCAGAGCATGACTTATTAATGCCCAACGTAACCAGAGCTGAGTAACCTAGAAAGCCTTGAGAAGGAATCCTAGAAATCAATAGGACGTTGAGAATGAGACATCACCTGAAACTCATCAACTCTAATGCCGAGACAACCATCATGCTTTCACTGAACATTAGATATTTTGCTAATCTGAGAAATGGAGCCAAATGACCATTTATCTGCCTGTTTGAATACCTCTAAATCTGTAATACTGATGAAACTAATATTAGCCATTCCCTCTGGTATTAGTGGACTTTTAATATAACTGCTGCAGTTACGATCAAAGTTATGAAGCACCCGAGATTCAGTTTAAAATATTGAAAGTTTGATGACAGGTCAGGAAAGAAAGCAGAAAAAAAAGTGTTTTTACAAAAAGAGAAAGACTAGAGGAACGCTGGTCTCACCTCCATTGCTGATTGCTGAGATTCCACGGTGGAAGTCTTCAAAACTGATGACTCCGAGGCCACTGGGGTCCAAAAACTTGGTCAAATCCTTCACCTGAGAAAAACATGGAAAACTAATATTAGCACTCCTATGATTTAAAAAAATCTATTATAATGCAATAATTTTTTTCTGTCTAGTTGCTTTGGGATGATGCAAGAGAGTTTTTAGCACAATGGGCCAAATGACTAACAGCCAGTGTTTGCTTTGTGACTTCACACAACACAAAAGAACAGCTCTGCTTTAACTGCATTTAGGCCATGGTGAGTACACAACAGTTTTACTCACATGGCTTTAGGTTCTGATGACAGAACGTCACCAATAAAACACGTCTGACCGTCAGAGGAAAATCTACTTTTACTTTATAGGATGCAGGGCAATAGCAGGTTTATTGGGAGCTTTCTCCGTGCAAATTATTTTAAAGCACTCTGGGAAGGAAAACAACACAAAAACCATACCACCAGTGGCTTTTTAGCAAACCGTTTTCTGGATATATCACTAAAACACAGATGTTCAGTTCAGCATTCACAGCACAAAGCATCACAGCTACACAGAAGCTGTAGAAAACAGGTTACATAAGAGCACCTACATACTGAGCCTTCCTTCTCCAGTATCCAGGCAACCAATCCCTTTAGTTATTTATGTATGTTCATAAAAACCTCCAATAGGGCTTTTATCAGGGAATGAAACATAAACCAGTATTTATTCATTGATCAGACCACCCAAGACTGTAATGGTTCCGCTTCTTCTGCGTTAATTCTACCACTTACAGAAAACAAGCCGATCTGCTTAACAGCTCTGACTTGACTCAGGCTAAAAAATCCTAATAAACCTACTCCAGCAACCCCCGTGGATTACAATCTGCCTTTGATGAGTTAAACCAAGTTGTACTCAACTAAAGTAAAGGAAGAGGAGATGTGACTAAAAGGTTGTGAACGGGGACACCGCAGCAGTCGGTTTAGCAAGCGTACGCACATACATTATGCCTCACCCGAGGCGCAGTGGTGCGTTAAGTTGGCTTTTTATACATTTCTGGCCAAAAAATAAATTGGTTGAGTCTGAGGTCAGATGTAGGTGACTGAATATACCTCAGCACACAGTCACGGTTTACAGGAAGCGGTTTTGTTCCATACAGAAACACCTCAGTGCATCTGCTGTGTGAGGTGAGAAACCTGAGGTGTGACTGACTGGGGAATTCATTATGTGACATGTTATAATTAGCAGCAGACTGGTACACTGTATTGTTTCTTAAGCCTGGGACTGGGTCGGGTCATTATTAAAGTCATGACTGTACAACTGGCAGGTTTTAAGCTCCCTTCCATGGCCTACATCGGAGTTGGTAATACTTTACAGCAGCCCCTGAGGTCTGGTGAGCAGAAGCTCATCGGCTATTCCTGGTTCGAACCTAAAAATGGAAAGGCGAACATGATTTCAGAGCTGGAAAAGCCTCTGCATGGCTGATTCATCTGAATGAAAAAAAGAAAAAACGGCACCAAGGTAAATAATTCACCAAACATCAGCTGCCTTCAGTATGTTTGTCATAACTGTCTAAAAGTATGAATTTCAGGAAATTGCTTTTACTCTTTGCTAGATTCATGTTTTCCGTCTCACACAGTGATGCCTGAACAAAACGATTTTATAAAACGTGCATACTTTCTGGAAAGCCGTTTAATTATCCAACAATTTAAGACACCTACATTTATTGCAAGGGCACACTTCAAAAGTTCAGCCACAAACGGAGCTGAAAACTAAACTCAAATGTCAGTTCCACGGCTTAGCGAGGCAGCAAAGGCACTGTGGTTTTTCTGTTTCTTCTATTCGTGTCTAATCAGTGCCGAGGCACGCCCGAGCGCCTCCACGCAGACCACTGCTGAGCATAACCCACCAAGAGGAAGAATAGCCTTCTTCAGAGGGAATTTACATCAGTTTGGAAACAAAACGCAGATACCCTTCTTCATGAGCATGCTGTGATGGCAAATGTGATGCTAAAGGGGAAAAACTAGCAGGTGTCTAATCAGAACTCATGTTTAGGCTGGGGGACATTCCACTGTGGATTAGAGGTGCAGCACATAAAAAGACGGGGGGGGGGGGGGGGGGGGGGGGGGTTGTTTCAAAATGGGATAGATAGTGTCGATTCACGGGGGCAGTTCAGTTGGCTTTTGTGAAGAATCAGGTTCAAAACTAGAGAGGGACTGGTGAGAAATGTCTTTTAGGAGGCAAAATTCACTGATTTACAACAAACGGTGTAACATGTAATCACCATCTGCTCTCCGGTTTTCCCAGCTCTGTCCACAAATACCACTAAGCTACAGCGAATGAGATGTTTTAACTTCACACCAACAGTAAAGGCTACAGAAAAGAAACGGAGTGCCAGCATGTAGAACTAAGCAGCATGTTGTGGCTCTTCATGTTTGGTCTGACAGACTTTACATAAGGGTGCACAAGTGATAGGAGTAAATATGGTGTCCATCACATCCAAATCTAAGAAAGTACCAGCTGACATTGATGCAAATGCTACAGGAATACCTTCCTGCTGCCACACAGGGGAATTTGCAGAGAGGTAGAGGGAAGCAGAATGCAAATCCCGACCCATCCTACAACGCAACTACAAAGAAATGCATACTGCAAGGCTCAGTGGGAACAATTAGCTGTTGTCCAAACTAACCAAACACTTCCTTTAAACCCGTTTTTACACCCAAAACCCCCTCTGGTTGTTTTATAGTTGTTTAAGCATCAATGGCTTCCTTTCCCTCCACTTTTCTCAACCACATGCTTAAATACTTATGTCACCCTCCACTGCCCAAAGTATAATTTTGTGGATCAGACTTGCTCAGGCATGAAGGCTATTCATGTGTGAAGTGTGTTTATCTCCAGATTACTGTAATATGAGGACATACCAGGGTAAAGCTCATTCAAACAGAAAAAAGGCACACGTGTGTTCAGCTGATGTTAAGAGCGAAACATTTCCTACCTTGGAGAGACATATCAGTGTGTGTGTGTGTGTGTGTGTGTGTGTGTGTGTGTTAACCTTGTAAGATCAGCAGAAAATCCACTAAAATCTTACATTTATTAGAACAGATTCCATAAATTCTTCAGATTAGTTGGTCTCCTTCCGCTTTACGGTTAATGAAAAAACCGAGCATGTCTAAATCTGACTCTCAAAGTGTAAAACGATGGGAATTTGAGAGAAGTTAGTCATAAGGGCGCTCCATCAGCTCCTACACCAGATATCCGATAGCCAGAAAACAGAAGATACCATCCATCTGGTTAAGGTAAACCTTTCAGATCAGTCATCCAAATTAAAGTAACAGTAACCGTTTCCTGATAAGAAAAGCCTCTCACTGCCAGCGTTTCAGTGTTTTTACTGGTTTTTGAAGAGTCACAAAACGTTGCGCTCTATGATGATGTCAACGCCAAAGCTACCAAAACAAAGAGTAGACTCACTTCTTACATCAGGAAGAATCTGCGTGTTTCGATCATTATCCGTTCTTTCATAATCCGTTGTTGAATAGTGAGGGCAGAAGCTTTTCCATTTCACGACTCACTTTTTTTTTTACAGCAGCGGCTCAAAACGATCTAACACATGGATTGTCTGCTTCCTGATCACGTGACGTGTGACTACGTGGATGAAGATCGACTTAAGAGCTGTGATGTTAGTTCTCACGGTGCGGGGGCTCGTTCCAACGCCCGCCCCTTCAAAAAGCAGCTGAAGACTCACTTGTTCGAGCTGGCTGTTGTATGACCTTCTTCACCACTCTATTCTGCTCTCCCCACCTATTCCACCTTCCTCAGATTTGATTTCCCTCTTTTCTATTCACTCTCTCTTTCTTAACATTTTTTTATCACAATTGTCTATTTTTGCTCATTTTAAATATATTTTTAAACATTTTCTAAATGCTTTTTTTATACTTTTACATTTTTTGTTTTTGTGAAGCGCCTCGTGATTTTTATCTTGAGAGGAGTTATAGAAATTATATTTTCTTCTTCTTCTTCTCGTCAATAGCGGTTAACGGTTGTATTTAAAATGATGACTTTTGTCATTGATGGCACTAAATGAGTTAAGCTCAAGCTTTAATATTGATCTCAGTGATTGTTGTGTTAGAAATTTGACCAGTTTCATATCTGACACCACTCTGCAGCCCTCTGCTAACCAAAAGCCACACTTTATAGTTTTGTGAAGTGGGTAGGTGACCTAGGGGAGCTCTTTACCTGCTTTACGGCTGTTAGCTGTAATGCTAGCTGTTAGCATCTTCACAGTTCGCAGATTGACAATAAAAATCTCAAGAAGAAAAAGTAGTTTGCTTTTGCTGTTGCTGTTGGCATCATGGCGGATGTCTTTGGAGGTGAAGCAAAGAGCTAAACCAGTGAGAACACTGGTGCGACCTACACTAATTAGAGGAAGCTAAAGGAGGCTACAAAACCATGGACTGATGGTGGCCTGACTTTGTTGCTACTGGACTTGTAAATAATATTTTTGTCCAACATTGTGGATCTTTTTACTTTGTGGTTTATTTTAGTATCCGTTGGCTGTTAGTGTTGGCTCATTGTTAGCGCGAGCTACAGCAAGCTGCAGCAGGGAGTTTAGACAGATGTAATTCCACTTTCATCCAGTAAAGCAAAGGAGCAGGAAACTGCTCACAGTTACTTTAAAACAGGTAAAAATGTTGCCAGTCTTCCAGACACCAATGTTTTTAAACGACTCTGTCATTCCTCAGCACTTCAAACAGGTGAACCTGATTTACAATGACCAACAACAAAAACATAGCTGTTTTGTCATTAAAACAAGCCTACAGTTGGAAATGTGAGGTTCCTCTGACTCAGGAGAACACATTTTCCTCTTAATCCTTCACAATTCTCTGGCTGGGGTGCCACAGATACCCATGAGCAGACATGGGACAAATCAGGCGCTTTGAACTGGGGAGGAGGGATTATAGCATTAGTAAACCAGCAGCACGCGCACGCACACACACACACACACACACACACACACACACACACACACACACACACACACACACACACACACACACACACACACACACACACACACACACACACACACACACACACAGGTGAGCCCATGTGCTCACACTAATGTCCAGTTCACAAATAAAAGAATCAAAGTTTGAAGCTTTTTAAACACACGATGGATCAAATATTTGTTTATAAACTCATAATTGTCGCAAATAATGTAAAAAGCTCTTACAAAATGATGTGACTTAAATATATTTTAGCAGATTTTGAGCTAAAAGCAATTATTAAAAAGGGAAAAAAGAAAAGAAAGATTGTTAACAGATGGATGTCGTTAGTTACAGACATTTGTTTACCATCACTCGCAAAGATGTGATCATGCTGCTGAGTTCTTGTAAACGCTCAAGCGCATGGACAAGCGGCAAAGGAAATTAAACTAAAAATGTGTTTACCTGTTAAATGCTCAGCTTTCAGCAGGAGGCAAAGACTAGCTCCACATTTACCGAACCAGGGAAAATGTTTTAAATAAGTTTTAGAGTTTTAGCAAGAGTTTGTAACACCATGCGATTCTAAAATAATATTCAGCAGCAGCACAACAAAAGGCTGAGAGGACATGGGTGGAGCAATAAGCCCCACAGATTATCTCTGGCCACAGGACATGTAAATGAGATGAAGCTTTGTCATTTGACATATGGATGAGTTCCAAACCTAACTGACTTCATGTAAAAAAAAAATATGCTTGACAGATTTATCTAAATGCTGACATAAATCCTAAGCCCATCACAAAGATAAACGCTAATCCAAGACTGGTTATAATGAATACGCTGCTCTGGTGTAACCCACATATTTTCTGTTTGTTAAGAGCCAATGGGAAACACAGCAGGGGGGGTGGAAAAGTGCTTTACAGCATGTGAAGAGCAAAAAAGCCCAATTAAACCATTAACATCAAAAATTCAGACACCCAGTGTTTTAAGGCTAGTGTAAACATCCAGCCTTAACGGTGGAATGGTTGGTTCCTCAAATCCTAAAGCAGACAAGCTGAGTGAAATCCAGGGATGAAATTCGAGTGAAAGCATTAAAAAGGCTTCTTGCAGTGTGCCCTCTAGAGTCATGCAGAAAATTAATAATAAATGGAGCTGTGGATCACATTACGTAGTTTCACTCCACGCACACAGAAGAGGCCCTTACAAAAAACGAGCACAAAGCTGAGGCGTCTCACCTGATCGGCCCCATAGGCAGCCGCAAACTCCATAAACTCCTCAATACGAACGAAGCCATCTCCATCTTGGTCTAAAGCATCAAACACAGCCTTCAGCGGGGAGATGTCGTCTTCTCTTGCATTTACAGCTGGGACCACTGGCAGTGAGTCACCCCCCACCATCTTAGAGCGGGAGATCGTCCCCACAGTCCGCTCACTAGTCCATTCAGCTTCCGAAGAAGAAATGTTTACGTCCTGAACTGAGAAATCAAAAGAAGCCGCTTCATGATGATCCGAGCCCTGGAGCCGGCTGGTGCAGGTCAGCCTCTCCTCTTCCCTCCGCTCGACCTTCAGACTGGGCGCACTCCCATCCATCAAATCCTCAGAAATGTTCTCCATAGAGCTACCCTCGCTGGCGAGATCATCACGACAGCAGGCATCTTGAGTCAGAGGCAGTGTCAGGAATGAGGGTTCGTCTGACAGACCCGGAGCAGGTGACTCGTTCTCACTCAGCTGCTCCGATGAGAAATTCGCAATTACAGCAGCTTCCGAATTTGCCACCTCCAACCTGTCTAATTGAGCACCTGTGCAGATATTAGACACAGGACTGGCAGGGCATAAGCTACTGTCAAAATCTAAAAGCTCCAGATCCAACAAAGGCGCAGATCCTTCCTGTGGTTTGCTGGTGTGTGTGTCCTGCTGGTAGCTCTCAGGTAAACTTTGCACTGTCGTGCTACTGGTTACAGGCAGGTCAGTCACTTGATCAGGGAATAAACCTTTGTCTCCTGTTTCAGGTGACTGTGAGGGAGAGAGAACAGCCTGCTCCTCTTGAGGCACCTCCTCAGTGACACCCTGTGGTTTTAACTCACTTGTAGATTCCTGGGTGAGATGCCCATCTGAAAGATCAACTAGCAAACACGGATCCCCTGCTTTCGTCTCAGAATTACTCCTGGAAATCCTAATTGGAGAAGATGGCACACTGAGGTTTATTAAGTCAGCATGGTCACCGAGGACATCTGAGCCCTCAAGAGGGGGATCTAGTCGGAGCATCAGCTCGTTACTGGCAGAGGTTTTCTCATATACATCTGAAAAGTTGGGAGAAAACAGCCACGACAACGTGCAGTCACTAATCCCATCCAGTCCTTCCTTTTTTTCTTGGAAATGTGTGGGCTGCACTCCCTCGAATGGCAAATCCCCACAGGGAAAGGTAGAAATGTTTAAAATGTGGTCAAGTTCTACTGGCTTATCCATAAAAACCACGTTTTTCTCATCACTTTCTGGGAAAAGCTTGTCCTCCTCACCTTTCCTGAAGTTCAAACCTGCCTGGCCACTCTTGTTTAGACAGAGCACACCCCCATTGTCTGAATCCAGCGTTTGAAATCCCAGAGGAAATGGCTGCTCTGGCTCCCACTGAGCGTGCCCCAGAGGCCCAGACAGCACCGTCGGCTCCATCTAGGTCCTGGCTACTCTACTTCATAAACTCCAGAAAGCCTGGGAGGTTTTATCTGACTGCTGTCTTCAGTTTCAGTGCCATGTTTTCATACGGCACTGAGCATCTCAGGTTAGACACCGCGATAACTTCCTTCTAACGATGTGAAACGCGATCATATAGGAGTCATAAACTGAGCTAGCACCAGTGGGTTTGAGAATGTTTACAAATACATCCACAGAGAAGGTAATTTCAGAGTTAACGTAGACACGTTTTGACTCACACTGTGCATGTCTGTCATGGCTGCTTCACTGCTGGATGCCGTCGCCAATTGTTTCAGCCTCAGCTCATCCAACATAACTTTACCTGGAGCTGCCAAAACACCGAAACGAAGAGCTGACGCAGCTAACAGCGTTTAAAGTCTCGGGGACCCTTGGAAACGTTAAAGATGCTAATTTGCGCGTCAGTTACGCGTGTTTGTCAACATTAGCCTCATTAGCCGCTTATCTCGTCATCAACCGCAACCAGCTGATAGCGGAACGCACACCCGAAATAACCTCCAGCTGTTTAAATTCTCATTAAGAAGAGGCAAAGCACATGTAGCTCCCAGCGTCTTTCTTCCATTGCGTTTATGTTAGCGACTGACGTTAACTCCTCCCTTGTCCGCGGTCATTGGCGGAGGACGCTGCTAGCCGACTAGCTACAGAAAATTAGCCCGTAAGACGACATATGGTTCGTTTCCTCCCTAATAAAAACAAACTAAATGTTAGCTTTGTATCAGAACATAGATGTAAATAGCCGTCCATTCCCAGTACAACGCTATTGCCTCATTTCGGTTCCGCTTTTCCAGCGTCAATCCACCTGTGTAGGGGTAAGCCAGGCCAGAAGAGTGACGAGTCGAAACCGTTATTTCCTCTTCAGGTGTCCGCGTCTCGCCGCCTCATCTGATCCACACCCACAGCGAAACGACTGGTACGGTAACCGAGGTAAAGGGCTCCATCAAAAACGGAATAGGTCCATCGGTGGTGATCACAGACGCCGAGAGCTCTCGCATCAGCATCAGCAGTGTCCTATCCTCCTCCTCCGCCTCCTCCAGCCGCATACTCTCACCGCTGACGTTTCACGCAAGCGTAGAAAATACCCCGCAGTATCACCGCTGGCATCACACCTGCGTTTTCATGTCTGTTTTGTTTTGTGCTCTAAATTCAGCATGTATTGTTGTGTAATGTGTTGGCCACATTTTAGGAAAATTATGCTCGTCTTTTAAACTAACAGTTTAATGACAAGTGAAGCTCTCAGTTAAATCATACAAAGGCTGTTGAAAGGCCCAAAACAGTTAAATATTTGTTTTTCTAAACTCATTACTAAAATAAAATTAAAACAAGAAATATAATGGCTTTCTAGACCTGTAGAGGCACATTCATTGTAGTCAAACATATATCCATCAATGGAACTGCTGTGTGTTAGCGCCGCCGTCTGGCTGCGATCGATATTGCATTTAATCATTAATCGTTTCCAGGGTCTGAAATGTAATATTTTTTATCTTGTGCTGCTTTTACTTACTGTTTAGTGTAATAAAATTATTTTTAACACCTTTTGTTTTCCTTAGCAGAATTATTCTTAAAATCCTTACCGGATT
The DNA here is from genome assembly GCF_043380555.1 of Nothobranchius furzeri. Lineage (NCBI taxonomy): Eukaryota > Metazoa > Chordata > Actinopteri > Cyprinodontiformes > Nothobranchiidae > Nothobranchius > Nothobranchius furzeri. The sequence continues at coordinate 32,424,219 of NC_091756.1, forward strand.
TGACCGATGGATACCCAGAAAGTGATTCATTTTGCTACTGGCAGGGATATTAAATGTATTCTAAATAAGAAGAAAGTAAATGAACACGTGATGAAATAAATAAAACAATATACAAGAGAGAATGATACAGGAGAAATCAGTTCCATCAGCTATGCCTGTAAGGCTGTAATCAGGGGGAAATTAATCAACTTACCAGCAAAACAGAATCTTCTGAAAATGAACTCCTATCTTAATTTGGATGAAAAACTGAAATAAGTGAAACTGAGGTTTCAAATCACTAACAACACTCAATCCTTAAAGAGATCAAAGTAATTTAAATAAGAAATAGACAACATCTTAAATGGGGACATAAACAAAAAACATATACTTTTGAACAGTGATAATATACAAGGAGCAAAAGCATATTACAGGTGCTGGTCATAAAATTAGAATATCATGACAAAGTTGATTTATTTCAGTAACTTAATTTAAAAAGCAAAACTTGTATATTAGGTTCATTCATTAAACACAGACTGATATATTTCAAATTTCTCTTTTAATGGTGATGATTATAACTGACAACTAATGAAAATTCCAATTTCAGTATCTCAGAATATAAATGAAGACCAATGAAAAATGGGTTTTTAGGAATGTTGGCCAACTGAAAAGTAAGAACATGAAATGTATGAACATGTAAAGCACTCAATATTTAGATAGAGCAACTTTGGCCTGGATTACTGCAGCAGTGTGGCGTGGCATGGAGTCCATCAGTCTGTGTCACTGCTCAGGTGTTATGAGAGCCCATGTTGCTCTGAGTGGCCGTCAGTTCCTCTGAATTGTTGGGTCTGGTGTATTGAATCTCCTTCTTCACAATACTCTATAGATTTTCTATGAGGTTAAGGTCAGGCCAGCTTGCTGGCCAATCAAGAACAGGATAGTGTGCAGGTGCTAAGTCCTGTTGGAAGATTAAATCTGCATCTCCATAAAGTTGGTCAGCAGCAGGAAGCAGGAAGGGCTCTAAAACTTCCTGGTAGACGGCTGCGTTGACCTTGGACCTCAGAAAACAAAATGGACCAACACCAGCAGATGACATGGCACCCCAAACCATCACTGACTCTGGAAACTTTACACAGGACCTCAAGTAAAATGGATTCTTTGCCTTTCCTCTCTTCCTCCAGACGCTGGGACCTTGATTTTCAAAGGAAAAGCAAAATTTACTTTAATCAGAGAACATAACTTTGGACCATCAGCAGCAGTCCAATCCTTTTAGTCTTTAGCTCAGGTGCTTCTGACACCATCTCTTGTTCTAGAGTGGCTTGACACAAGGAAAGCGACAGCTTAAACCATGTCTTGCATACATCTGTGTGTGGTGGTTCTTGAAGCACTGACTCCAGCTGCAGTCCACTCTTTGTGAATCTCCCCCACATTTATGAATGGGTTTTGAGTCACAATCCTCTTCAGGGTGCAGTTATTTCAATTTTTCTCTACTTTTTTCTACCACATCATGTCTGTAGGAGCCAATATTGTTTTGGTTTAGATTATATTATGGTCTAAGTTTATTTTGATAATGTTTTATGTACATTTCAGTTTATTGCACTATGGTTTGTATTTCCTTTAACCACTGGTGACACTGTGGAGCCTATAAAGGTGTTGAGGTGGCAGTGCATTGGCATTTTTTTGGGTGACGGGAGGTCACACGGTTTTTATCGCTTCGTTTGGTTTCATATGCCACATCTAATTTGCCGTTATAATTTTCATCATTCACATAAACCTTGATAAGACATAGCCATTCTGGACCCTGCATAACTGTGATCGTCAACATATTCAATAAATGGGACAATAAACCCAAACCCGCTTTCTGCCTGGACAATATTGTTGAAGCGAGTCATTGCCTCCACCCGCACCCAAGGGTGATTAAAAGTGGGACTTGATAGTCACTACAATGTCCTTCCCTTTACCTCTCTATTACTGTGCTTGGACACAGAGCTCTGTGAACAGACAGCCTCTTTAGTAGTGAACTTTGGAATCTTGCTCTCCTTGTGAAAGGTATCAATGGTCATCTTTAGAACAACTGTCAAGTAAGCGGTCTTCCCCATGACTGTGTAGCCTACAGAACTAGACTGAGAGACCATTTAAAGGCTTTTGCAGGTGTTTTGAGTTAATTAGCTGATTAATGTGTGGCACCAGGGCTCTTCAATATTTAACCTTTTCACAGTGCTCTAACATTCTGAGATACTGAATTTGGGATTTTCATTAGTCGTCAGTTAGAATAATCAATAAATAAAGTTGTGACATACCAGTCTGTGTGTAATGAATGCATCTACAAGTTTCACTTTTTGCATGGAGTTAATCAAGTAAATCAACTTTGTCATGATATTCCAATTTTATGACCAGCACCTGTAGACTACTAGCAAGGCATCTCAGGAAACAAACAGCAAATATCCATATAATCAGAGATCAATCTTCAAGGTTTATACAGTATAACAATGAAGCAATTAAAGAAACCTTTAGCAAGCACCACGGGAACCTATATTAACAACCATTGTCCTCGAGCAATACAGTGCTTTGGAGTCCTGACTTAGAAAAGCACTCTACAAGTGCACATCGTTTGTCATTCATTCATTTATTATTAATTACACACATTTGTCATAAAACTGAACAGTGGAATGTGAAAACAACTTTTCAGTTATTACATCACTTCATTCATAACTTATATGACAGCTAGTGATAATACAGTATGTTATATCAGTGTAGTCCTATACTAACCACCATGATAACAGGAATAACGGCCCTGGTGCACAATGGAAAACATTGATTTATGTCACAATGCACATCAGTGCTCCTGCAAAAAGAGTTTCACTTGTTCACTTGTCTCTCTTCTTTTCAGATGACCAATAACCTGTAAGAAATGATGTAAAGTATTAGTCTTAATTAGCATATTGCTGTGATATAAAGAATTGAACACGCTAAATCAGAGATGATGGATAGGACGGCTCAGAAACACTCTCAGTCTTACTGTCTCTCCTGGATCTCAAGCTGTGCCTCCTCCAACACACCTGGGTCCGGAGGAGGACAGGAGAGCCCCAGCTCAGAGCCTAGCAGATTTAGAGGAGGCTATACCCAACAGCATGGAGACGTCATTGGCTGAGGTGAGCCAGGCGCCACCATCCGCCACCATGATGGCACCAGTCATGTAGGAAGATGCTCGGCTAGCCAGGAAAAGCGTGCAGTGGGCCATCTCAGTCTTGTTTCCAGCTCGCTGCAAAGGTATGGACCGGAAGGACTCAGTCGCCTCCATATGAGAACCACCTGACAGTTTTACAAGAAAAACTCCAACTTCAACTAATATTACTGGTTTGGTCTAACTCATGCAGTTCAACCGTCTTGTTGGATGAATCCCAGTAACGGCACTATGTAGGAAGTCTTTACCGAGTCGGCGAAAGCCCTCTGTGCCGGAGATGGGACCTGGAGCCACAGCGTTTACCCTCACACCATTGGGCCCCCACTCTACAGCCAGGTGTTTTGTCATGGCGTCTGGAGACAAAACGAGCAACATGAAGTTGTCTGAATTGTACATTCATCTTATGTTATTTTCTGTAAATAAGCTCTCACCATTTGCTGCCTTGGCAGAGCCAGCATGCACCTGTAGAGCCTGCCCTCTGTATGCAAGAGTTGCAGAGATGTTGACAATGTTTCCACCATGATCCTACACACAAAATACCCTCATTATCACAAATATAGTTAAAAGTCACACCAGAATATTACAGAGGGAAATTATTAAAGAGGTCCTTCACTGACAATCAGTTTTTTTATTATTGTTTCTGATTATCAGAGTTTTTCTTGCAGGCTGAATATGAAAAGTCTCCAACACCTATCTCCTGCATTATCTTCTGATAGAAAACAGACTGTGAGACTCTAGGATTTGAAAAGCCTGACAGATCTACATCACACTGTCACTTAATGTTCATGGACTCACCCACCTTGACTCATGATGGGAAAAGGCTGTTGCTGGTTTAGCATCCAGGAAACAGATAAATCTCAACTAGTAGAAGCTAACTGTTAGCATTAGCAACTTCATAACATGGCAGGCTTGTAATATTTGTGGAGATAAAGCATCAACGTTGCAAAGCAAACTGAGTCAGTGGTAGAATCACGCTGTTAGCCAATCAGAGGCAAGATGTCAAATAAGATTCCACATCCTGTCGCGTGAAGCTACTTTCTCCGCCAGCTGAATTCTCCATGCCACAAATAACACAAGCCTGGAGGAGCTTCTGCGAAGTGAAGTTGTTGATGCTAGCGGTTAGTTTCTACTAGTCAAGATTTCTCTGCTGTTTCCTGGACGCTAAACCAACAACAGCCTTCCCTGTCGTGACTCAAGATGGGTGAACCCATGAATGTTAAGTGACAGTGTGTTGTAGATCTGTCAGGATTTTCTAATCCTAGAGTTTCACTGCCTATTTTCTATCAGAAGCTAATGCAGGAGATAGGTGTAGGAGACTATTTTCATGCTCAGCCTGCATGAAAAACTCAAGAGTGACTGATTATGATCTGAAATAATAATTAAAACATGGGTTTTCAAGGTCCCACACCTTTAAAATTGTTAGTGAATTTTTTGAAAATAAATATTTAAATAAAAATTACTGTGAAAATGTTGAAAATTAACAAATTTTAAAATTATTTGTTAATCTTTACTGCCCCCTTTTGGTGGAACAACAGTGTTCCAGCAACACACAGCAACTGTGGACAATAATAATAAATACAAAACACGGGGGCTGGAGCACTCAGGTGAGTACACACATTTTTTGATGCAAAAATGAATAATAAACTAATAAATGCACGGAAAAAACAAACACGAGAGATTTATTTACCTTAAACCACTTCTCATAAACTACTTTACTGGTGTTGAATGTGCCCATGGTGTCTATCTCCATCACGGTCCTGAAGGCATTGAAGGAGAGAGCAGAGGCTGGGCAGATGAAGTTTCCAGCAGCATCTGTGCAAAAATACATTTTGTAAAGAAGCAAAAACTATGAAATAATACAAATCTATCATTAAAAACAAAACAAACGTATAAAAGATATTTAACTATTCATTTAAATCTGATTAGTGAAAATTATCTTGCAGTAATGCATCTAATCTGTTTAGGTAACAAGGGAGCAAAGATAGAACGTTAACATGCAAGAAAAGTTAACGATCAATCCAAACTCTTTTCCCTCTGAATTTTGCCCTCGTTGTTCAACCTAAATTGGCTAAAGAAAGCATCTGTGATCAACTCAAAGTGCTGGCACAAGCTACATTCATCACGTACTGTTGATAAGGATGTCTATGTGACCAAACTGCTTGATTGTTTCATCCACAGCAGCAACGATGCTCTCAGGCTGCCTCACGTCGATGCACACGGGAAGGCAGCGGCGTCCTGATGCAGCACACAGCTTCTTGGCTGCCTACGAAGAAGTGATCATTACACATAAACATGACAACATCGATGAAGACTAGGCGGATATGTACAAATACAGAAGCAATAATTAGAACGGACCTCCTTCAGTTTGTCCAAGTTCCTGCTGGCAATCACTGTATCACAGCCATGCCTGAGAACATTTTTTAAAAGTATAAAACACTGTGGAGATAAATGACCACAAAGAGCTCATAGTATGTGTGGAAAACACAGGAATCAAAAAGGAAGGGAAGACAGGAAATGCAATGCCAAGGATGTTACACTGCCCAGCCATAAACAAAGTGGCCACCTGGATTTAACTAAGCAAATGGGTAGGAGCCTCTTCTGCAGAAGGCTTTATGCAGCAGACTCGATCATCAATGTAAGATCTTGGAGAAACATTAATGCAACACTGGATGGAAATAAATCTGGTAATCAAAGCTAAACACGGTCCAACGAATTATTAGAGTGTGTGACTTTTTTGTGTGTGGGGTGGGGGTGGGGGGTTGCAGTGTATAAATGAAAATAAGTTTATAGTGAAAATGTAAAGATGTATTTATTTTTCAGTACACGAAACAATAGAAACAGCGTTGATATTTCACAAACTGTATCAAAACACATGCAGGCAGTCCTCACCTCATGAAGACCTCAGCTATGCGGAGTCCAATTCCAGATCCTCCTCCTGTGATAAAAGCAACCTGATCTCTTTTAGAAAGAACATTTCTGTTAGATATCATTCAAAATAAACGTGCAACTGAGAGAAGCACGTATAGAAATAATAAAAAGCATGAACTTGCATTCTTACTTTAGTAAATCTGGGCTGTAAATGTAGGTGTATGACGTCAGACAGTCGTCAGAGCCAACGTCTTCAGGCAGCTCTTGTTTAGCTTTTGCTTCTGCCATGCTTTTGAAAATAATACATGCAAACACACCATGTTAGTGCGAACTGCACATTACAGGCAAAAAGGCTAATTTCGTGTTATTTACATTCATATTTGTATTCACCAAGCTGTAACCTACGGGTTTTAACAGTTACTCTATTAAATCTGATTCAAAAACCGATGAAACCCGCTGATGCTTACGTCGACATAGCTCAGCACCCAAAGCGTTTACGTGGGATTACCTGGTTTTTGCAGCTCAACAAAGTTCTTCTCTTACGAAACAAACGTGGGTCAACAAGGACTTGAAGCCAAAGCCACCTGTCTACATTTATCTGTTCCTCTGGCGAAGCAAGGACTTTTTCTTTACGGACAGAAATGAACTTTGCACATTTACTTCTGCCGTCATCTGTTAACTGTTGCATCATGGGTAATGAAGTACTGCAGGGTAACGTTCAAGATCATACATTTATGCAACCCTTCTGTACTTTACTCACATGTATAGGCGGAGATCCCAGAGGGGAGAGGGGGGACGCGTGCCTCCCTTGCATAAAGTTGTCCTTCCCAAACATTATTGAGCATATATAATTATTTAATAGTGATATAGTAGAAAGCAGAATACGGACGATAACAATTATAAATATAAAATAATGTGTTTTTAATCATTAAGATATTATGATCACCCATATTAATCAAATTGATAGTTATCTTTCTGAAATGTCTAGAAAATGATTAAACTAAAGTTTTTCCCAGTCCAAAACCTTGTTGTTGTTTATTTACCTTGTGATTTTAAATGATGTTTTATTCATAATTCAACCGTTTTCCCTCTAAAACTGACATTGTTAGCTTTCATTTGTTCTGCTGACTATTTCATGACACATACTTCCCATCAAAAATATCTAAACCATAGGTCTGGAGCCATAAGTGACGAACAGGATAAAACACTAAGTTGTGTCTGAAAATATAGATATAATAGAAAATGCAAGTTTAAGCAGCTTTTCAGTTATTTTTTTTCATAGAACAACTGAATTTCCACAATACAATGACAGTAAAAGTACCAGTAACAGATCTATTTATTTTTATGACATTATTATCCACAAATATCAGCATCCCATTAAAAACAAATAAACATTAAAAAGTGTGATCGTTTTTCTTAATTTTAAATCCTAATATAAAAATAGCAGTTAAACAGAAGATGGGAAAAAAATGATTTTCTGAATGTCATCCCAGAAGAAATCCAGAATCCTTTTGATCTCAGAGTTCTGTGTTTGATCAGTTTTTACTGATTGCTATATCTACATTTTTACATGACAGTTTTTTTTATGTTGTTTGGGAGATGCTTTGGTCAGCTCTCATGCTGTTTTTAATTGCGCCATACAAATAAAGTGGTAAGGTTGTCTCGGAAGTCTGAAAAAAAAACTTTTTTTTTCTGTTGTCACAGTCATCTTCTATTCAATTCAATTCAATTAAATTCAAGTTTATTTATAAAGCGCCAAATCACGACAAGAGTCGTCTCAAGGCACTTCACATAATAAACATTCCAATTCAGGTCAGTTCATTAAGCCAATCAGAAATAATGTTTCCTATATAAGGAACCCAGCAAATTGCATCAAGTCACTGACTAGTGTCAGTGACTATACAGCAATCCTCATACTAAGCAAGCATAAAGCGACAGTGGAGAGGAAAACTCCCTTTTAACAGGAAGAAACCTCCAGAGAATCCTGGCTCAGTATAAGCAGCCATCCTCCACGACTCACTGGGGATCGAGAAGACAGAGCAGGCAGACACACACACACACACACACACACACACACACACACACACACACACACACACACACACACACACACACACACACACACACACACACACACACACACACACACACACACACACACACACACACACACACACACACACACACACACACACACACGCACGCACGCACACACACACACGCACACACACAAAGACAAGTAATGTGTCTATAGTTATATTGTGATGTCTTAGTAAATATTCTATTTGGTGAAAGATAAACTTTATTGTATTTGTCCTGGTGGATCTATAATTAAACGGATAAACTAGCAGAAGCACATCCAACGTCAAGGAAAGCAAAAAGTTATTATCAGGAGAGGGATAATGTTTAAGTGGTTAGCAGCAGTGTGCTAGTCGAAGGCCCCCTCCCTGAGGCCACCACAGCTCAGCAGAACGTCGTTGTAGCTTCTTCTGGGGAGAAAAACACTTACAGAGAAAATAAAGTTAACAGCTGAAATTGCAGAAAATAGTACAGTTAAAAATAAATATAAATATTTCTCAAAAACTATTAATGGCCTTTTTTCAAAAGGTCCTTTAACAGTTGCAGCTCTAAACAAGTTTTATTTAGGTGTACTCAGAGGGAAAATGACCTTTTGGATTGTAAAGGTTGCAGACTTATGATCTTATGCAGGTTTCTAAAAGACAAGATTGGTGTCAGGAATAGCTGCCAAATGCTATCTGAAATAAACATGTTTTTTTCTGTGTTCATGTCACCTGTTGCTGCTCCAGCACACCCAGAAAAGTTTGACATTGATGTTTTGAGGTTAGAACAAATATTGTCAATCTGAAAAATACTGAAGGTGTGAGACTTAAAGTGACAATGTGTAGATTTTACTGTTAATTTCTGTAAATATCAACCAAAATATTGTTGAAAATTCATTAAATGATGCCCAGTTGTTGAAAAAAAAGGCAGCTTCATAACATATAACCATAAAAATCAGGTCTAAAATACGTGGAAGCGGGTCTAAGGGTGTTTCTCAATGTCAAGGCACCTAGCCTTGCGAGGCCAGGCGCCTAGCTTATGAGGACACTGTCCTTCCTTGGTCAAAGAAAACAGTTAAATGGAACAGACTTGCATCACATGACCACCACGGAAGCACGTCACATGACACGGGAGAAAATGTTATATTTTGTACGTATAAGTTTCAATATAAATATAGAACAAGCCTTTAATTTTTAAAATTTTTATGTTTGTTAAACTAAATATTTAAGTGAGTTACTACCTGCTAGCCACCGAAGCTGCAACTACAAAGCAACTAACCAACCTTGGATAACTTCTTTGGATCTAAAAAAACATTTGAAATTAGTTGACTTACATTTAAACTTGAAATTTGCCCCCGAAGTAGCTGCTGGCTTCTGATTCACCATCGTTTTGAAAATGCCGCTGAAGTTTGCACTTTCCTAGGCTTTTTGACCCTAATGGGCATCCATTGACAAAGTTTTACTCTAACACAAAAATAAAGCTTGCATGCAACAATTAAGGTATCTACTGCCGCTATCACCAGAAAAAAATACACAATGTCACTTTAACTGATTGGAACAAAAACAACCCTGAAATAAATCCAGAGGATCAAGATGAATATAGAGTCTGATTAAGCATAGAAGTCTGTGATCTGGTTGATCTACAACATCAGTCATCTTCTAAAATGGCACCAACAAGGCTCTCCACCAGCAGACCAGCTCTGGCTGAAACGATTTGGGGTTTCCAGTTTCAGAGTTGATGCAGATCCGTGTGCATTAGGACAGAGTGTCTCGTATTGATCTGTGCTTTGGGAGTAGGAGCCGAAGAAAGATGAAGGCTGCAATGGATCCCTCAAATAATCATTCTCAGACATGCAGCTGCGGCTGTCTGAAAGCATCAGGAAATAAGATGAGAGCTTTTTCTAATTTAATTAGGGTTTTTTTTTTTTGGAGAGACTTCCAAAGCAAAAGTTTAATGGATCCGGTCCAAACTTTTAGGAACTGCAGACTTTCCTTTCTTCTTAACATAAATTGTTTCAATAGATTATAAGCTCATACAGAAACTCATCTGGAGCATATTCATTAATGTTATGATGGGTCAAGGGTGTCAGGTGTACCTCCTTGGCAGAGCCTTATTTTTTGTAGTTACTTTGGTAATCTAAATAGAAAAATTTTGATGGGACAAATGGCCAAAAGTAAAGGCAAAATGTCCAGGATGATGAAACAATGAAGGTGGAGGAAATCATCACGACTTGTATGTAAAAAGGTGGAGACGGTAAAATGGTGCAGGTTGTATGGTAATGTTTGGCAGAGAGATGGCGTTACATGCCAAGGACCTGACTACCCGCAGACAAAACACTGTAAATTCCATCAACACCACAAAGCTCTTTGGATATCAAATGTATGGAACAGGTTTTCACCTTCTTAGCCTTTTCCTTAATGAAGTGGTATGTTGTGAGATTTTATAGAATTGATCAAAACATCATGTTAAACACTAGCAAAAGTTCCATCCATCCATCCATCCATCCATCCATCCGTCCATCCATCCATCCATTTTCATCCGCTCATCCAGAGTCGGGTCGCGGGGGCAGCCTAAGTCGAAAGGCCCAGACTTCCCTCTCCTCAACCACTTGGGCCAGCTCCTCCGGGGGAATCCCAAGGCGTTCCCTGGCCAGGTGAGAGACGTAGTCCCTCCAATGTGTCCTGGGTCTACCCTTAGGTCTCCTCCCGGTTGGACGTGCCCGGAAAACCTCACCAGGGAGGCCTCCAGGAGACATCCTGACTAGCAAAAGTTATAAACTAAAATTGTACATGTACACCTCAACCGTAACCAACATTTGATGTTTTAAAATAGTGAAATAGAGTCAAATAAAGTCAAGAGTGAGTTACCCCCAATAACTTTTGTGTAGTCATTATTTTGACATTTTAGTGCATCCTAATTCAAATGTAAAAATTCAGCCTAGAACTGTCATTATTGTGCTGCTCATCAGGTCAAAACTCTGCAATTTGCTGACTTTGAATCAGCCATTGCAGGCGTTGCTGGTACTCTACTACTTTACTGTGCTGCACTTGACTCCAGCCGACTCTCGGTCATGCCTCCAGTTGGCTCGGCCACTCATGAGCCGATACCAAACAATGCAGGTTGCTGTCAGTCACTAGCCGTTTTTACAAAACAATGTTGTCAATTTGCTGCAATGCTGTGGCGGCATCAGGTAGGTTGTTTATAAGTGGTCAGACTGTGGGAGATGGGAGGATTTGCTCTTTTTATGAAAGATTATGAGATGGAAGCATAAAAGAGGTATGGGGTGGTCTCTGCGTTGCTGCAGATTTCTGTTTATCTTGGACATACTGTAACTTGCTTTTTATTTTGATTGAAGCCATGATCGTTACGTTTTTTTTAACAAGCTAAAGGTGTCTGTCCTCCACATTCCCTCTGCAGTCTCAGGTGATCTGAGCTTCAGCTCTAATCCAATCCAATCCAATCCAATTTTATTTATAAAGCGCATTCACAAGGCATTACAACCAAACAAGGCGCTGTACACTAAAAATGTTAGTTAATTAAACCGGCGTTATACAAACATGTCGAACACAGATAGAAGATAAAAAGTAAATACAACAAAATTCCCAAAACTAACATCTAAAAATCAATAAGACACAGAGAGAATAAAAAATTAGAAAAACATTTTAAAAAAGAACCTCAAATAGTACAGAAGTTGATATTGTGAAGTCCATTTTTAAACAGTGCAGATGTGAGTGAGGTTCATAATTATGTGGTATAAGCTAGGTTGAAGTAGTGAGTTGTAGTAGTACTACAACTAGTACTAGTGTAATGAAGAGATGCTCATGGAGCGCTGCTACTGCCTCAATGCTGCTATCTTGGTCAAGCTGCCTTGTACTGTGGCTATAACTACAGCCACAGTGGCTACGGGTACAGCCAATTTGCTATGAGCATAGCTACTGTACTACGGGCAGAGCACCACACAGCCACATTAGCGTAATATGGAGCGCAAGTTCAAAGTGCACCAAAAACATTCATTAAATATCAAATATGAACAAAGTTTCAAATATGAACACATTTTTCAATTACTGTACTTATAAACTGCCTGTTTTCATAGCTACGGGATAGCAGTCATAGCCATTTGTGGCTACTGGTGGGCCATCGTGGCTGTGGCTACAATCGGAGCTAGGCCTCCCTCCAAAATTAGGCAGCTGCATAAATTTGGGTAGTTTGTGTAACTCCAAAATCTTTAGAACTAATCATTGGAACTCAAAATTGATTTGGCAAGCTCAATGACCCTTGACCTCCATTCACAAGTGAATCCAAATATGAGAAAGAGTATTTAAGGGGTCAATTGTACGTTTCCTTCCTCTTTGAATATTCTCTGAAGAGTAGCAACATGGGGGTCTCAAAACAACTCTCACATGACCCGAAAACACAGATTGTTCATCATCATGGCTTAGGGGAAGGATACAGAGGTTTCAGCTGTCTGTTTCCACAGTTAAGAACATACTGGGGAAATGGATAGAGATAGGGTGAGGTGCTCGGACATTCGGGAGGGACTCGGAGTAGAACCGCTGCTCCTCCGAATCGAAAGGAGCCAGTTGAGGTGGTTTGGGCATCTGGTCAGGATGCTTCCTGGACGCCTCCCTGGGGAGGTGTTTTGGGCGTGTCCTGCCGGCAGGAGGCCCCTGGGTCGACCCAGGACACGTTGGAGAGGTTACATCTCCAATCTGGTCCGGGAACGCCTTGGGGTCCTGCGGGAGGAGCTGGTGGAGGTGGCTGGGGAGAGGACGGTCTGGAGCTCCCTAGTTGGGATGCTGCCCCCGCGACCCGGACCCGGATAAGCGGAGGAAGACGACGACGACTTCCACCTGTTTCACTTTCTGCTAAAGCGCCCCCTGACAGGTGAAGGAAAATCTTCAGTAAAGCCGCACCTCATTATAAGCCGCATGGTTCAAAGCGTGGGATAAAAGTAGCGGCTTATAGTCCGGAAAATATGGTAGTTGCTATTTTTGCAGTTTTTTCTTTCAAAAGAAGTCTTGGTAGCCATTATGTTGTAAAAACAAGAACAAAGATGAGTAATTTCAGTTTGTTGCTGAACATTAGCCTAGTGAACTAGAACAAATTCTTGCTTTGCAAAGTTTGGTCTATAGGAATGCTCCATTAGAACCTCTGCAGACCCCAGCAGCATTCTGGCTGGCCAATCACAACTCTCTATAAGGGTTTTAAACTGATAAGAGCACTGTGATTGGTCCACTGTGGTGGGCCAATCACAGTGCTCTATTGGTTTTGTGGGTCAATCAGGGCCCTCAATTCTTCTGGTGGGCACGAAGATGTGATGGCGTGGAACAAGATGGCGACAGCTTGTTTAAAATGGCTTTCACATCAATTTTGGACTATTTGGACTTGAGCTTTTTTAGAATCAGGAGCAGATATATTTAAGTCCTTTATTTAGAAAAGGGATGCATTTTAAACCTTCTTCAACAGTGGACTGCCTCATTTACCGACATCTGTTGTGGTGAGTATGTCACGTTGTTTAATGTCCAGTAGCATGCAGAGATCGTTTGAAAGACAGGAGAGCCCGTACCACGGCTTGTCAGGCTAGATGAAGACAATGTAAAATTTTAAAGACACTTATATTTTAAATTAATTCCTAATTTTCCCACTTTGCAAAAGTATTCAATTATGTATGCTTTAATATTAGGAGTGATGGGTTTTATAATAATAATAATACATTTTATTTAAAAGCGCCTTTCAGAACACCCAAGGTCACTTGACAGAAAACACGTAATAAAATACAATAAAACAATAATAAAACCCAAACAAGAAAAAAAAAAACACAGAGAGAAACAGTTCAATAAAATCAGAGGTTGTAGGCAGATTTAAACATATGTGTTTTGAGTTTTGTTTTGAAAAGGGTAAAACTGTCGATGTTCCTGATGTCTGGGGGAAGTGAGTTCCAGAGACGAGGAGCAGAGCGGCTGAAAGCTCTACTCACCATGGTAGCGAGACGGGCAGAAGGAACCGCAAGATGGATAGAAGAAGAAGATCTGAGCGAACGGGATGGGGTGTGAATACTTATAAGGTCTGAGATATATGGAGGAGAGAGGTTGTGGATTGCTTTGAAGGTATGGAGGAGAATTTTGAAGATGGGCCTGAATTTAACTGGGAGCCAGTGAAGCTGCTGGAGAACCGGGGTGATGTGGTGAAAGGAAGGGGTTCTGGTGATAAAGTTTTAGAAACTTTAGGTTTTCATTTTCCTAGTCTTATTGGAAGTACCTTTTCATTCCCAAGCACAATCTCAGTAGCCTGGCAAGCCAGACTAAATAAATGTATTATTTAGTCTGGCCATGCTCCATTGACGGCTCTCGGTTGTGGGGCGGGTTCTACCGTTGTCTTTCAAATGAAGGCTACAATCTCAGTGTATTCTTTTTAAACAAGCAATTAACTCTAATTTCCTTCTGGGATTAATAAAGTATCTTTGATTTGATTAGATTTGCTTTGAATTTTTCAATTTGACATAATTCTACCATAGGTGACATTTTACTGGATGAAGTTGGCGGATACCAGAACAAAGAGGAAGAGATAAAACACAATGAATTAATAACATAGCCTTAAATCCCTGAGTGTTCTGCAGCAATCAAGGCTGCATTGTCTTTTTGTTTTTAGATTTCTACATTATTTATCAACTCAAAGCTCAAAAGTCCCTTTGGAAACAGAAAATGTCTTCATGCAGGACAAAAGACACAATGACAGAAGACTGCCATTACCCAGTCACGGTGATGGTTTCAGACATTTTAATGTTCCTAGAAGCCTGGAACAGCTCAAAGGTCGTTTTCCTCTGCTGCTCCAGAGGTCAAAACAGTCTAAAGGTCTCTCAGTACTGATGTGTGATTTAGGGCTTTACATGGGTGTCTGTGCTGGATCTGTCAGTCCCGCTTTGTTTTGGCTTTCTGCTGATGGGTTTGACGGGCTCAGCTGTCCTTCCTCCTCCAAACCCACCAGCCTGCTGCTGACCTCCCACAGCCTGCGAGCTGTCTCATCATTCAGGGCCTGAGGCGCTGGTTCCTTTTCGGTCATCACGTCATAATACCGGCCCGTCACCCCCTCTATTTCCTCGGCTACGGCCAGATAGACGCTAGGCTGGGCCCCCAGCTTTGGACCCTTCACCAGAAGGGAGAAAAAAGGACCTGTGGAACAGGAGGTTGAAGTTTTTGTGAGCTACAGCACCGTAGAGCAGAAAAGGACAACAAACATAACAAATATGTTGTTTATTTAGTTGTAACGTCCAAAAGGCTCAATTTTCATCTACCGGTATATATATTGATCAACATAATAACCTTTAATCTACAGCATAAATCCACTTTCTATTTGGCGTTCCAGAACCAGGAGGTTCTGTTCAGCGTGTGTTGACATTCCATGAAGACAAAACATTCAAACAAACATTCTCTCCCAAGGTCCTATTCTCTCTGCATGAATGCCAGACGTCAACATTCTTCACTCTGAATAAGTGAAGACTCCACGATGTTATGAGTTAAATAATCATATGTGATGGATGAACAAGATGTTTAAATGAAATGTTTCAATAACCTGTGCTTAAACCAGTGAGTTTAAAATGAATATTGTTCTTACAATGATCCATTTATTTCATAAATCAGTATGTGTTTGATTTAACAAGTCAATCATTATCTACACTCATACACATTACAATAAGATTAAGGTTAAAAACGTCTTGTATCTGAAGGATGGCGTGGCTTTCTGAGGAACATTTTGGTAAAGCCTTCCAGACATGGCACATTCTGATTTACCAGAATACACCAGAAATTATAAATAATGAGTTTATTAAAACAGGATTTACTTCCCGAGTAACTCAGTTTCCAGCTGAGCCCTGATTCAGCCAAATCGGGAAAGAAGCCTCTTTTGAAACAAACTCCTTTGACCTTAAGTCAAAACCTTTCTGCGACGCTGCAAGTGATCACAGACACAACAGCTCTTTTCAGAGCTACTTCACACCTAACCTGTAGACCCCGGGTTGCATCTCATAGTCGAGGAAGCTGAACTCAGAGGAAGCTACTAATCTCTGAGTATTGTGGTTTCGACGTCCGGTGACCTCACCACTCTGACCGCAACCCTCCGGCAGCAACTCATACAAGGGTATCGTAAGCTTACATACTGGTGTCTGATGAGGTTTTCATCAATAACTAACTCTCTAGTTTATAACAAACAACAAATTCTTTTACACCCAGATTTCACAATTTCTCTCAGATACAAAGAACGGTTGCTACAACATCTAGCTTCCATCACAACACCTCACATCCACCACACCACATCTCATTATTCATATCTTGTCATGTATCATTAGTTTAGGAACAACAATCAAATTCATTTTATAAACTACATACTGACTCTGTCTGAATTATTACGAAGTGTGTTTATGATCCCTGAATAAGCAAAGAACCCTAGAATCTTCTGATTAAACATTCAAAGATCAATCAGATTGATATTTCATATTTGTATGGAATATCACATCTTATTGGTCATAATTAATATGTAGTAGTTGCTACATAGTTGTGTTTAGGTCTTTTAACGTTATTTTTATTCTAATTGTGTGTTGGTGAGCTAGAGGAAGGACTTCACCCTGGTGGACAATAACGATTGACTTTAATTTAATACATTTAAATAAAAAAAAAGTAATTTCTTTTAACAGAAAATATGACACAATGCAACATTAGAGAGACAATGTGTAGTTTTTACCATTAATCTCTGGA
The DNA here is from genome assembly GCF_043380555.1 of Nothobranchius furzeri. NCBI lineage: Eukaryota > Metazoa > Chordata > Actinopteri > Cyprinodontiformes > Nothobranchiidae > Nothobranchius > Nothobranchius furzeri. Next base: position 32,441,055 of record NC_091756.1, read on the forward strand.
AATATCCATAGAAATGTTGTTGAAAATGAATTAAATGATGTCCAGTTGTTGAAAAATATACAGCTTTGTAACATAAAACCATAAAAACTGGGTCTAAAACACATGGGAGAGGGACTTGGTCTATGAGCGACACCATATTAGATGTTGTGTTTCCTTCTACGGGAGCCTGTGAGGACAAAATGCATTTACTGATTTATAACCAACAGTTACAAAACTGTTTTGCCATTCATTAACGTTGTTTTACACATTTACTTCTTCGCTTGTTGCCAGTGATAAAAGGGAGTCTGATGTGTGTCACTTTGCTGGAGGTTGCACTCCCAGAGATTTTTGACCCAAATGGCCATCCGTTGGTTAGGTCTTACTCAAACACAAAATACTGCTTGCTTGCAACGATTTAGGCATGTACTGCCCTCATCGCTAGGGAAAATACACACTGTCGCTTAAACAAATTTGTCCCTATTTGTTTTTGTTTGCTAAATTATTCAAAAGTAAAATGTTTAAAAATGCAAGATCAAACAAAAAAATATATAAAAATAAAAAGTTCAACTTATTCTATTTATTTTGATGAAATTTCAAGACAATCTAAAATCTAAATCAGGGGTACTCAAATATAAAGGTGGTTTTCCAGGAACACTATTCAGAGCAACTCAGACCGATGCAGCATGGACCGACCGCTGTTCCCACAGGCTTGGTTCGGTATTTTCCCTCTACTTTCTCCTCTATTTTTAGTCCCTTCTCTGTTGAGGTACCTGGCAAGTCCGAGTTAAGCCTAATTTATACTTCTCCATCAGCTCCACGAGGGAGAGACACGCACGCACAGATGGGAGACAATTTGCCCTCATCCTTCTCCGTCTCCTGGGGAGTGTCCCCGCCAGGACAACAGAGGGCGTAGCGCTGTTCTGTGATATCCTGTCATGTACCCAGTCCAAGATAGTGTGTTTACCGTAAATCCTCTAATACAGGCCCGGGCTTGTATTTGACTCAAGCTCATCAAGCTCCAGGCCTTTATTGGAAGGAGGGCCAGTATTAGAGGCAGGCCTCTATTTCCATTTGAGCAAAATGAACTAATGGTTCGCTGGAGTTTTTGACAATTAAAAGTGCGCCCACATTTTCAAAGTTAAACACATTTCTTTTAACAACGGTAGTTCCTGCTTCAGCCCTCTCCCCCCTCCCCCTGCGCAGCGCTCACTGATGCGCCTGCAGCCTCTCGGAGTTCCTGCTGCTCTAAACATTAAAATAATTTTCATTTTCTGTTCCTCACTTCTGATGACCTTCAATGGTGTCTGTTTGTTGCAACAGCAGGTACAAAAACTAACTTGTTTTTATTTGACTATTTTTCTGTCCTGTCTGTTTATCATCTTCCTGCATCTCCTCTCAATCCTAAAGAAAAACTGCTACCTGGGTTCATATATATTCACCTCATGAGTTACCTTTGAACTGCAGTTCTAAAAGATCTACCGACCACAAAAACAGCGGAGCGCTCGCTGTTTGGCGGCTGTATCAGTGATCAGTGCGTCGGAGGACAAGGTGATGCGTGCAGCGTCCCGCTCCACAGCATGCAGCGAAACACATCAGGCGCAAATAAAAGACAGAAAACATTAAAGGAAATGAACTGACATGAACGATCGCGTGTTAAATTAGTTTTTGAGGTGGCGACACCTGATTGTTACTGTGGCCGTGCTCAGGAGGCAGATCTACCGACCGCGAAAACAGCTGAGCGCTCCCTGCTGTGATCTGTGCGTCGGAGGACAAGGTGAAGCGCCCCGCTCCACAGCAGCGATAGACATCAGGCGCAAATAAAAGACAGAAAACATTAAAGGAAATTAACCGACATGAACGATCGCGTGTCAGTACCTACGGTCCGGCACTTGAGTTTTACCCCCAAAAAGAGAATGTGATCATACGATAATTCAATAGGGAGCGTGGTTTCACAGACGCGGAAGTGATAGCGTCGGTGCTCTAGGAAACCCCCGAGCGTTCGAGCGTCAACGAAGTGACACGGAAATGCCGGGCTTTCCAGAAGTAAGTAAGTAAGATAACTTACTATGAGCTGATAGTTCGTTGGATTGATCGGTAGGTTGGAAACTCTGATCGTGAATCTGAAGAAACGATGACTGAGTGGTGAGCTGGAAAGGCGACTTCCGTTTATAGCCGCGGTTTGTGACGTAGGTGCGACGTGAAGGGAATCCCCGCGAGGGGCATGCTGGGAGTCCCTACTTCGCGGATTTTCACCTATCGCGGCCAGGTCTGGAACGCATCTACCGCGATAAACGAGGGATTACTGTAGTTCATACACCCCCTACTGCTGCTCCCCAGAGTGTTCTGCAGCATAATCAGCACGTTCTCTTTGAACTTGATAGTGTAATGACCTGGCTGGGGTTGTAAGCCAGGTGCATTCTGGGTATTGTGTTATATGTGTTTCCTATCGTTCTGCTAGTTCCTATGTGCTGATTTGCATGTTTTGTGAGTGTTATGTAAGCCACAGGGAAGGTGATGTGTGTTCTGTGGAGCGGGTTGAATTAGCATGGTTAACTGACACCGTGACTCTGTGTGGTAGGAGCGTGATAGAGGATCGTGTCTGTAGCGTTACAAAGCATTGAAGAAAAGGCCTAAAAAAGGTCTGCGTGAACTTCTACTGCCTCCTGCTGGTTGATTTGGGGACTAAAACCATGCCGCTGGGACGCTAGTACTTGCTTGTTACCACATGCCATCCGGCCACAATAAGAGACCGGCCATTATTTACCTCCGCTGACTCAGACACCGGCCAGAATTGGAGACCCGACCTTTAATTGAATACCGGCCTGTATTAGAGGATTTACGGTATATTGTTTTTTTTTTTTTAAACACGGACAAATTTGTCACTCATCCTCCTCCACCTCTTCATGCCACTAAACCCACGTTTCCCGTCATTTCTGTACAGAAATAAAACGCTTGCTGCGTATCTTTTCACTCATCCAGTCATGGGGGAACAAAACGTTCATATTTTAGAGTTTTTCCATGAGGTATTCTTCAAGCTTCTCCGTGTCTGCTGCTAGATATCCCCGGCTTTCTGTACGTTTTTGAGGGCGCAATGGCGACGCTGTCGACAATGGCGGCCTCCTGACCAATCACAAGCTTGCGTTCTTGGTCTCGACGGAGGAATGTTTAGAAAAGAGCTCGTTTCCGTCCATCCTCGCGACCCTGTCAGAAAGCCCTCGAAAGGACGGAAAATGGCATGCGTGCGTCCCGACGCAGAAGTATAAATTAGGCTTTAGGCCGGCAACATGATTCAGGCCGTTGATTGACTGGGGGGGTGGAGTCACTGGAGTTTTTTGCCTTCTGTTTCACTGCCTGCAGCCATTTCCTGGTTCAGAGTCTGACAAAAAGCCACAAAACTGAGCAAAATGTTCAGCAACACCACCATTTTTCAGCTGAGTTGTGTTTCTGTGGAGGATACAAGTTACATTACACTGTTTACTGATCCCCTCGTGCTATTTTTCACGAGTAGAAATCCCACAGTGCCGAGGGTTCCCCCTTTTCCTCCCCCACACTTATAAGGGGCGCACCCACTTTCTGTCATGGAGCTGCCATGGGAACAAAAGTACACTGAGATGGGCTGACTCAAACCACGCAGTACAGAGCTGTTTTAGGCTGAGTAGTGCTCCTGGAAAACTAGCTGAAGTGGCCAAGGGCCACATTTAAAATGTCCTACGAGTTTAAGGGCCGGCCATTGAGGAGGGGGGTTCGGGGGCCACAAAGAGGGGGCTCGTGGGCTAGATCCGGCCCATGGGCCGCCTTTTGCGTGCCACTGTCTATTTTTCTTGACCTAAATATTTTTTCAATTTACAAATATGTATGAAGAGAATACATTTCTTTAATTTTATTTTTGTCACTAGAAATAAAAATTTATTTTACTATATTATGTACTCTCCCTTATGAACTATGTTCAATGAAAGCCTCTTTAAAAACGACAAATAAAGAGAACTGAACAAACAACGCAGGAGCTACAAAAGTGAAACTTCTCGAATGGAGAGGACATTTAGAGTTATTTCTTTCATTTCTGTTGAAGTACACTGACAGATTTGTTCTCCTTGAGAAGTCTGGCGTCTGGGTCGACAGAACGCAGCTCCAGGCAGCTGCTAACTGTGCATTAGGTGAGCATTTATTGATTTGCCTGAATTCACAGTTCAATAACAAAAGACAGATACTCACTGAGCACAGAGCTGGAGAACGGTGATTTGTGCAGACCAGTGTGTCTCCCTAGCTCTGTGGCAACAACTCCTGGGTGTACAGCATTCACTGTGACCCCTGTGCCTGTTTCACACACACACACACACACACACACACACACACACACACACACACACACACACATGGCTGATCATAAACACAGGCCACACTTCCCTCCCACACATGCCCACATTTTCAGCAGCCTGTAAACTCGCCTTCCAAGCGCTTGGCGAGTTCTCTGGTGAACAGAACATTGGCGAGTTTGCTCTGACAGTACGCCTGCTTGGTATCAAACTTCTTCTTCTCCCAGTTCAAGTCGTCAAAGTCCATCTTTCCTATAATGTGGGCGAGCGAGGCCAGGTTGATCACTCTGCTGGGGGCAGACTCTTTCAACTTGTCCAGGAGGAGGTTTGTCAATAAGAAGTGTCCTGGAGGAAGTCAGACGCACCAGTTAATCACAGAGTAGGGGAAGTTTTACTCAGAAGTGTTTGGGTGCTTCACAGCTACCAGATTTACCAGCCTTACCTAAATGATTAACTCCAAGCTGCATGTCAAAACCATCCTCCGTCTTGCCCTCTGGACACCTCATGACTCCTGCATTGTTTACCAGTATGTGCACACGGTCCTCCTCTGCATTACAACCATATTGGAAAAGGATGCAAGAAATTGCTGATATAATAAAATATGGCCATATTTTGTGTTATGATACTGAATCCATAATTAAAACAGTGTATTGATTTTATATTTTATTGAGAATTCACATGAAAAAATTGACTGTATTTTTTGTTGGGTGTAATTGAAACTCCAACTGCTAGGTGGCAGCAGTTTTTACTTCCTTCATTCTGTCGGAACAACAATTTTCAGAGATGTGGACGTGTTTTGGAAGTGTCTGGCCTGAGTTTTTCCTGTTAAATTCAGTCTTACAAGTTGTAGATATTGTCGGGATTTTAGTATCACGATATATTGTGATAAATATCGTATAGCCACATTCTTGCCAAGACACACCCCTGATATTTGAAAATCTGTCTTCGGGATTGCTGCTTTCTGTTTTTCCATCAAAAAAAGAGTCAGATTGACTTTCATCACCTCGGTTGATTCTCTGAGCAAACTCTCGGATAGACTTCATTGAGGCAAGGTCAAGGTGACATGCGTAAACATGAGGATTCAGAGTTTTCCCTCGGATATCCTTTGCTACTGCTTCACACTTCTCCATGTCACGGCATCCCATAATGATCCGACCTCCTGGAAACACAGGAAAGATTAGTGACAGCATAAACGAGGCTGTCCCTTTTGGGAACAAATCAACACCTATGTCTCCACACCTCTCTTGGCCAGCTCTTGAGCCGTCTCCTTCCCGATGCCCGTGTTGGCACCAGTTATAATCACAGTCTTTCCTTTAATTGTAGCCTTACTGGGACACCGGCCACCAGTCACATGGCTTCTGAGAGGAAACACATAAAACAAATGATGTTTGTCAGGCACCCGAGTTCATAACAGCATGGTCATCATGACTTTAGACTGTTCATTTTTTAATTTATTTTTCTGCCATGATTATGCTGCCTGGTGTTGGTGGGTAGGGGGCTATACACTGTGTGTGTGTGTGTGTGTGTGTGTGTGTGTGTGTGTATGATGAGGGAGCACTTTGACTGCATGAGTGACTTCAATAGTTTGTACTTTTCATTTTGCAATGGTGTGCAAAGGCCATGTTTTACATGAGTGTGTATTGTTGTTTTTATTATGTGAGGCACTTTGTGCAGATTTGACCATGAACAGTGGTTCATAAATACAATCTGATTGATTGATTGATTGAAAACTGGTATTAATGAAAATGTCTCAGTCCAAGCTAAACTAGAGCTGCCCCTCAAGTCCACTTGCAAAACTAACACAACAAATCAGCCATAAAATGAAAACCACGGATCTCTGAAGGTTACTATCTTGTTACAATGACATGTAAAATACAAAAAGTAAAAATTACCCTTCAAAATTAGCAGCAATAACAAAAATGTGAGTTGACCGTGAGAAAAACTGCAGTTTATAAACAACCAAGCGTGCTCTAAAGGGCTGCAACCTGTGAATGACTTTTTAAAGTGGGACAAGAAAGGACAACTCATCAAGAGTTAAACTCTAAACATTAGAGTAGGGTGCAAAAGTTCATTTATTTCACTTTTTCAACTTAAAAGGTGAAACTAATATATTGTATATCAGTTTGTGAAAGTGTGTGTGAATGGATGAATGATACACTGTAGTGTAAAGCACTTTGGAGTCCTTAATCTGAGAGGCGCTATACAAGTGCGGGTCATTTATCATTTATTGAGTCATCACAGGCAAATCCAGATATTAAAGCCTTTATTTAATTGTAATGATTATGGTGTACAGCTGATGAAAACCCCACATTCAAAATCTCAGACTATTAGAATATTGTGAAAAGGTTCAATATTCTAAAGTGTTGCACTCTAATCAGCTGATGAATCCAGAACACCTGCAGATGCTTCCTGACCCTTTAGATGGTTTCTCAGTCTAAGTTGAATTACTGACATAACTGGACTTTTGCACCATATTCTATTGTTCGAGTTTCCTCTGTGGAAACATATGCACAGTGCAGCAGTTTTAGCTAGGCTCGTTGGAGCTGGAGAAGCTAGATTGTGACATTTATTTGGCACTGCAGGTATCAGAACAGTAACATGCAGAATAATTTGAGTCTGGTGTATGATTTGTGTTTACGTTGTGCAGAATTCCTACAGCATTTGTGGCTGGCTGTTTGTCAGCCTTTCATCAAGACCTGCAGAAACTTGATTTTGACTCAGTCGTCTCAACCAGATAAGGCAGGAAAACAAACACAAAAACCCGGATGAACTGTAACTCTGCTATTCTACAGGACCTCGTTTATCTTTGTCTCCGTTTTCTGAGTGGGTTGAAGGTTGTCTGAACTAAGATTTGTTTCAGAGTCATAAACATTGCAGGATGATCTGCTTTATGTGTGATGATGTTCAGAATGGACTGTTTGGGAATTTGTTCTGAAATTAAAGCCTGTTCAGTTAAATGAGGCCGAATCTTGTGACTTTCCTCTACTGGACTCAATAGTTGATTCTGACACAAGCAGAGCAGTAATTAGAGGTAAAATGTGAATTATTAAACACACTTTGGATACCAAACACTCAATATAGCAGCTTTCAAAGATCCCTGTGGCATAAACATGATGCACTGTACTTCATCTGAGCAGCAACAGCATCCGAGTTACATCACATGCAAAGTTTACTCACTTCAATAGAACAGCGCAGCCAAACACCGTCCCAAACACGGAAACCGGTAGAATGTATTTACTCATCACTCCAGAATGCCTCTAACCACCAAACACGACACTAACCCTGTTTAAAGCTGGGTTCACATTTGTGTAAAACACAAGGTTACATGCGCACTCCTATGACGTCATCAACAAGCACCGGCATGTAGCATTGTGGGAAATGAAGTTTTTTTTCTTGCCAAGACTAACGCGAGATTGGTTGACAGATTGAACGTGTCCATTTTATATTTTACAACTTGTGAGTAAGAACCGTAACCCTTATGTGAACTAAGTGCATTTTGTGGGGCAGACAGGTGTATTTTTGAGAATAATTTTCGCTATGCTGCTGCAATTTATCTATTTTGGGGGGAGAATGCGTGTGTGTGTGTGTGTGTATATATATATATATATATATATATATATATATAATTTTTATTATTCTGTCTGGGTTCGCAGGGCAATTGCAGACTCAATTTTTAGTTTTTAATGTTTTCCACCAGATTGCGCATTTTCCCTATCTATAGCGGGAAAATAACTAACGTTGCATTCATCTCTACATAGCACACAAAAAACGTCTTTATTTTTTAAATAAAAAAGAATCATTTACAATTCTAGTATTGATCATATACCTGGCAATAAAGGGGTTAATCTCAGAAACGAACAATTTTTTAATTATATTTTATTAAGGCTGAAGCCAAGGATGAAATTCTTGTAAAAAAAAAATAAAAATTGGGACATGCAAAATATTATATAATATTTCTAGGAAGTTTTGCATGTGCATTTTTTTGTGCTCAAACACCAGAAACGTTAGAAAATTAAAAGGTAATATAAGGAGTAAACATGAGTCAGAACATGGGCATTTCAAAACACAGGAAACTTTGTGTGGTCTTAGTTTATTTTTCTTTCCATGACCATGAGTGATGAGTGTGAACTGCAACAGTGCCAATTTTACAATAAAAAATGAATAAATAAATACTAATAATAAAACAAACCAACCTGAAGCAAGGGATAATATGTTTGAGATAAATTAAAGATATTCTGTTCTATTCTATTCTATTCTATTCTATTGCATTGTATTGTATTGTATTGTATTGTATTATAATATATTATCATGGAAAACCTTAGAGATTCTCAGATATTACATATTCATTAAATTGCTGAAACAAGGTGTCAAATATTCAGGCCTTAATGCATTTAGGATTGTAATCGTGGAAAGTTTGAATCTTCTTGCAAATAGTCAGTCAGGGATTGTAATCAGGGATTTTGTTACATTATTATTTAAAATATATTTCTGTGTGCGTATCTACCACAGCTCTAATGCTCTGTGATAGCATTGTGAGTGGTCTAGTGGCCAGACTGTTACATCAGAGTCTTGTATAGAGAGGACATGATTTCTGGCTCTTGCTAAGGTTTGATTTTATTTATCTCATTTAGCAAAATTTGAGTTTTTATTCCGTTTAGCCAATGAAACAATGAAAGGGTCAACAGATATTTTTGAGTACTTTTCTTTTTCAACAGAATTGCGATTTTCTTTTTTGTTATTTAAAATCTTCTCCAAATTTCTAAGTGAATTTTTTTCCAGCCTTGTTGCATGAAAATTTTAATAAATTATTTGAAATAGTGCACAATATCAGTAGCCTAATTGGGCTAATTGTTTTCATTTTGCAATAATTGTTAAAATCCAATTATATGTTTTGTAAAAATGATTTCTGACAGTGGCACAGGAGTTAAGTGCTCGCCCTATAATTGGAAGGTTGCAGGTTCGAGCCCCGCTCAGTCTGTCGCTGTCATTGTGTCTTTGGGCAAGGCACTTAACCCCTCTTGCCCGATGGTGGTGGTCAGAGGGACGGGTGGCACCAGTGTACGGCAGACTCTCCTCTGTCTGTGCCCCAGGGTAGCTGTAGCTACAGTGTAGCTCATCACCACCAGGATGTGAATGGGTGAATGACTGATTCTGTTGTAAAGCACCTTGGGGGGTTCCAGGTCTCTAGAAGGCGCTATATCAAATACAGGCCATTTACCATTTGAAAAAAATATTCTGTCAGAATTATTTAAATTATTTGTACGTTTGAACTTGTAACAGACCCATATGCTTATTTCTTTTACTCAAGTTTGTGAGCTAAAAAGTAAAATATTCCATCACTGGCTTGTTGTTGTTCTGATACACCAACTTAGTTCTGAGATGACATCCAACACAAGGTTTTTAACACATCTTTACTTAAAATAAATAATACTTTTTTTCAAGATCTAATTTAAGCTTTTTAATTCTGTAAGAATATTTCTAAATTCTGCATTGGTTGTAAATCTTGCTTAACTTTGAAAAAAAAAACTAAGTTTGTGTTCACAAAGGACAAACTCAGGACTGTTTTGTCATGAATTTGATTTAAAAGAAGGTCAGTGTAAACTTTAGGCCCAAAATTTTTAAATGTCATAGTGCAAATAAATCAACCCAAGAATGTCTTCCTGAGGTTTTAGGATACGAAGATAAATTTACCACAAAAAGGCCATGCTTTTGAAGGAGGCGGAAACTTGGTGACACACAAAAGTACATAAAAAAACGTCAACAGGAATCTGGTGTCTGAGGACTTGAGGAGAGAAGACACACAGGACCTGCACTGTTCACAGCTCATTCAGAGAGAGAGATGAGGTGACCCTTATGCCATCTGCTGACAAAGCACCATGCTCTCTCTTCACCATGATTTATGACCCCCGTGGTTCAGCGATAACCCCAAGGAAACTCCATTGCTTCCTCACGTGTTTGCCTGCAGCGTGGGACACCTAAATGCAGCAATTCAATGTCCACCCCTCTCTTCCACGGGGACCAAAACATCTTAAAATGTCGCTTTTATTTTCTGTTTTCCAAGCCCTCTTAACTTTTCCTCTGGCCTCAAGGTTTGAGCTTCACCATCCTCCTGCATTGTTGCTTCCATGTGAGGTCTAGAAAGAAAACTTTAATTACTACGTCTTGTTCTAACACTAGTTACTGCATCTGCAACTCTGTATTTTAAGAAAAATGTTTCATTTGAGTCTCTTCATTTTAACTTTGAGATAATATTTCATACTTTATTTTGTCTACTACTACTACTACTACTACTACTACTATTACTACTACTACTACTACTACTACTACTACTACTGTTACAAGTCTACTACTACCTTTACTGCCTAGGGCAGGGGTCATCACCCTGGCAGCCCCCAGGAGCACTTAGGCCTGTTCTAAAAATAGCACAATTCACCACTCAGCAATGTATAAAATATTATTTTCTGCAACTATTTTTTATTCACAGTTTTTGTGATTAAAAACATGGCAGTAGAGATGGCTTACAAAATTGTGAGAACTAGGGAGGAACAAAGCTAAGGAGTTATACACTGAAGCTATGGGAAAGAGTGGTGGAAGCTATGGCTTCGGTCAGAAGTGAACATTTTAGAGCAGCGGAATGTTTGATGCTAAGAAAGAGTTCCACAGATGCTACCTTTGTTTCAAGGATGCTAAAGGAGAAATGCAGAGAAGGTTGGGAGGGTATGACGGTGCTGAGGGACCAGTGGCGCCCCTAATAAAATTTCATAGAGGTGGACATGGGGCCTGAGAAATTTTTGGGATGGCGCATGAAAATGATCCTCGCAGTAACTCTGGGAAAGTTTAGCCTGTAGTGATACAATAAATACTCCTTTATTAATTTTCATGAAAAACAAAAAATTTAGGGTTTGTGTGAACATTAATATGACTTATTAAAGAACACCAGTTTTCCCTGGGAAATGAGTGAGGGAAAACTGGAGCGCGATGCCATGGTCTCGTGTCCGAAAAGGATGGAATGCCTTCTCCGGGTCAGGGATGAGGTCCTGCCTAAAGTATCTCAGGATCTTGATCATGAGTGAGGGAAAGATTGTGAGATCGATAGGCGGATTGGTGCTGCAGCTGCAGTGATGTGGGCGTTGTACCAGTCTGTTGTGGTGAAGAGAGAGCTGAGTCAGAAGGCGAAGCTCTCGATTTACCGGCCCATCTGCATTCCTACCCTCACCCATGGTCATAAGCTTTGGGTAGTGACCAAAAGAACTGGTGAGGTTTTCTGGGCACGTCCAACCGGGAGGATGCCTAAAGGTAGACCCAGGACATGTTGGAGGGACTATGTCTCTCACCTGGCTAGGGAACGCCTTGGGATTCCTCCGGAGGAGCTGGCCCAAGTGGCTGGGGAGAGGGAAGTATGGGTCTCTCGACTTCGGCTGCTGCCTCCGTCACCCAATAAGCAGAAGACAATGGATGGATGGATGGATGGACTGTAAAATGGCCCACATTTGTATGGCACTTATCTGAGTCCAGGGCTCCAGGCAAGGAGGGAGAAGTGTGTTGCTGAAGGACACAACGACTCTGACTTGGATGAGCCTGGGGTATGAACCGACAACCCACATGCTTACAATACAAATTTCCAACTTCTGAGGAAACGTCAACCCCATAGCAATCAGTTCCTTACCTAACCACTAGCACACAATTTACTTAAAATTCAAACAGGGCTGTAAACACTCAGATGAAAGAATGACTGATTGAAACAAAAATGTGAGACTGTTATTTATACACAGTCCTGATCAAACGTTTAAAGGGACACTAGGCAATTTTGGCTTGCCTTTAGCAGCCCCTAGTATTTGGTTTAGTGAAACCAAAAACGAAACTTATCCTTGCTGTGAGTTTGTCTTTTTAACTGCTGAAAGGTCTCCTCAGCCTTCATTCGTGTCTATAGGAATGATTCATCATTTTAAAAAAATCAGCTGTGTTCACAATCAAAACTTGCAGGAAACGTGCTGGAAGCAGACCACAGCACCACTTCACTTCACAGCTCCCTCCACCAGTAGGGACTTGCAAATGTGATATTCTGGCCAAAGAAGGCGATGGGGTCTGAGTGACATTTCAATGACCCTGTAAATGGTCATTTTAGCACACAGTGGCTCAAGAGAATTATTTAAATATATAAAAAGTTGCACAGTATGTCTTCGAGACCAAAAATCATATTTTGCATAGTTGGATCTTAACATGGTCCCAAGTAGAGCTTCAACATGCAACAAGAAGAACGGGGAGTGAGACAAAACATTTTCTGAGCATGTAGTTTACTGAAAACGATGCTTACACTGAAACAGGCTGTTTCAGGCTGTGCAAAAGTTGGCTTTAAAAGACCAAATTTGAGCAAAAGTTTGAATTCATTAGCATTTCATGTCAGGTGGCCACAATGTCATGTTGCTCTGATGGCAAAGGCAAACAAACACTTCTTTTTTTTTGCGTGGTTAGGTTGTTAAAAACTGCATAAGCAGGGTCTCTTGCAATGTGCCATCGCTGCTGAGGTGGGAAGAAATAAAACAGTCGTTTGGAATTTCATAAGAATTGTTGTTGCAGATTAGGCCGATTACTGTTGTGTCATCAGCAAACGTGAGGGATTGATCACCGAGGAGGCGTTTCATCCTGGATAGTAAGTCTGCAAACAGACAGGAGGTGTAACAGCTGCACCTCGAGTGAGGTCAGTAGTGTGAGTCGGAACATGAATGACTAGAATCAGCATAGATTATCATCAAAACCCAGTAAATTATGGATTAGGATAAAATTTAAATTTATAGTTAATCTCACATTAGTCTAAAACACTTGGACATTAATTGACCAAATAAAAATTTCTAATGGATCGATTGATCACATGAACAATAAATGGAATTACAGGGATGAGATGTAAGGGGCATTTTTCTTCCTTTTTTCTGGAGCGTTGCCACTTGGAAGAAGCACGGCATTAAAATATTGCTAAATGCTACCACAAAGCATGCAGAGGTCATAAATGAAAATAATCAGAGCAAAAGTTCATTGACATGTTGAGGCTGCTCTTTACTCTGATCTGTTGTTAGTTGTGGTAAACAAGCCTGGCAGGAGGTCTGTTCTTACTCATATAAAGGGAAGCACAATTCAAAGTCTTACTCTGTTGTTTCTAGATGACATTTTGGCAAAGTGTGTGAAGTGGACTCAAGGTGCTGATGGATAATGCCAAAGTGGAGCAGTTTGTTCTTTCAGAGCATGAATCAAAAACATCCCCTGCCCCTAATTTAGGATGGATGCAGGTCGTGTGGAGGCGCTAGGACCCAGGACAACACGTGAGCGTGTTTGGTCTGCCGGAGGGAGGAGACGGTGAACAATGAGGGAGCCGACTGGCAGGACCAGCAGAGGTGGAAATCTGAAACAAACAGCCCCCTCCCCAACTCTGAAGTCTCACCGGACAGACTGACAATGACAGCTGGCTTCAGTCGGAGAGGAGGCATGAAGATGTGTTTGTGCTCTACGCTGCAGAGATCAGAGCTTTGCCGAGGCGCCTACAGTGCGCGGATGTGAATGGATGGACTCGTATCGCTGAAGTGGGTCCAGCGTACCGCCGGAGGAGCAGGAGATAAACACGCAGCAGGTTAGGACCAGAGGAGAGACCTGAACCTGCGTCCTGCAGCTCCGTATCAGGCTCTGATTACACCAAACTCAGAAAAAAAAACCTTGGCTAGACGGAAGAAGACAGACTGAACTCAAGCAAACAACAAGGTTTTTAATCAAGTAGACTCGGTTTATTTCACTGATCAATAGCTGCAGGGAGATCCGTTATCAGCTGGAAGGTCGGAGCGGAGCGCAGCAGCTCTGCTCAGCGAGCGGATGCAGGACCATGGAGGAGAGAGACAGGTCGCCAGCAGGTGAGTTGGTAACACCTTAGTGCACCCTGAGGAGCCTGAAACTGGGTCACAGTACACGATCCTGAACGCCCCCCAAAGAAAAAAAAACAGCAAAGGAAAACATTTTTTAAACGTTTTAAATCATTAAATGTAAATTTTAACTATAAAGGATGACTCAAGATGTCTTTAACCATAAAGTAAATTCCATGTGTGGACTTAATTTGCTTTTTAAAGCCAAGAGCATCAGAATCAGCATTTTCTCTGCAGCACTGACCACATAGTTCACCCTCCTGCATCCTCTCTCTAAAGCACATTTGTTTCCCAATCTGCTTTTGTGTATCCGCCTCTTCTTGATGGATGATGATGGATGGACCTTTTAATGACCCGGTAGTACTCTGTCCTGGGCCGACAGGTGATACATCATGCCTAATGCTGTCTAATGCATTTAAATGTGCAGCTGACTTGCAAATCCTTGTAAAAGCAAAAACCGGAGGCTGGTAATGGACTCTGAACAAAACACAACAGCAGCCAGAAAATTCGACTTGGACTTCTGTCACACGCATTGTTGAGGCGCAGCAGTGATGTTTTATTTTATTTAAATTAAATTTTTGTTGCTTTGGCTGAGCTGCTTTTGTAAAGGGGCAGTGAGAAAAACAAAAACAAATTCTAACTGAAAATTGCTTCATTTTAATGCAACACAAACAACAACGACGTGGCTGTTGGTGCTCAGCTTCACAACTGAAGAGATCAGCAGCATTAATGATCATGGAGTACAGCTTATAAGTCCCTCCACTCTGTTCACCTTGAAATGATCAGACTTGAGTAAAACAAAAACAAATGTATCACACCATCTTACAGAAATGCTGTAAACAGGAGACAGGAGCAACATTTGTTTGAGACATATTTGCTCCCCAGAATACCCCCCCCCCCCCAATAAAGTGAAAACTGAGAAAATTAAGGACTAGATGCCTATGATTATCACCTGTTAGAGAACATTATGCATAAAATGTCCACATAGGCTACATGTTTCACACAGAAATTGCACAGGTCTTTGTTACACTTTTTACTGTTAAAATGCGTACATTTCTAAGAAAAATAATTTGGTGATTATAATCTGACAATATTCAGTCTGATCTATCTGAATCTCAAATTCTGATGTATTTTTGGATATGTGAATGCACCATTGCTGAGCAGTTGTATTTTCCTTGTCCTTGAACTCACTGTGCTATAGCAAAAACAAGAATGTGGTCTCTTCCTGAATCGTTATTTTCAATCATAAAATTAAGAAGAAAAACCCTAATGAAAACAAAATTCTGTTGATTATATTTCTTTAAGATAAATTGGTATTGGCATGTCAAATATGCAAAAAAATAATAATAAATTAAAAATCAGAAGTCAGAGTCGACCCTCAAAACAAGAATCTGTGCATCAGTAGAAACATTTTTAGTAACCTATAGGGGAACCCTATGAATAAAACAGTTTCATGGCTAAATCGTGTCTGTCCAACTAGTTAACCAGTGACTTTATGGTTCTAGGGTTTGTGTTTGAGCTGTAATACTAATCACCTTATGCTGCTGTTGCATCATTTAGCAACATTTCACCCAGCTCACATTAGAGTCAGATTTCTTCGCGTATTTAACATCAAAGGGATGCACGCAGCCTATGTGGTGAAAGGAGGGAACGCCTCAATTCCCTTCTCGCTGGATTTCCTTGCTTCATCTTCCTCCTTCTGGTCTTCCTCGGATGAAGCCTCCCTAGAGCAGGAGGTTAGCGTATTCTAGGGGTGGCTTGTTGCATGACACAGAGAGGATGATGGCGACTTTGATTATGACTGGTATCTATAATCAGGTGTCCAGGGAAATATTTGCAACAAAAGCTTTAATCTGCAGCGATGAAGGAACCTGCCCGGGGGAACATTGGTATGCAAATTACGAAGGACACCACCGACATAATTCCTGTTTGCTCTGGATGACTAAGTGAAGAAAAGATGACCTCATTTCCAAAAAGCTTAAAATTAGGCACGCCACAGTTATTTTCTATTTAAAAAATAAAAATGAATGAAGATAATTTTATTTTATTCATTTTGATGGTAAAACCAAAAGGAGCAGCCAAAAATGATTTTGTTTTGAGGATTTTGTCCATCATTCACACACATGCTCTTGTTCTTTGAGTCATTATCATTTTTTTTTGTTATTTTCAGAAGTATCAGTTATTTGCTGTTAAATTATTAAAAGTATTGAGTCAAATCCCTCTCTAAGCAAACAATATTGTACAATAAGTCAACACCGACCAAGCCAATATTGACAATTTTACTACATAAGGACAAATGGTACCTGTTTCCCTAAACATATGTTTGCTAATTGAAGCCAAAATTTCAGTTTTTCTACACAAAACCTTCCAGAACACACCAGGATGGTTTAAATTTCCATTACAAGTGTCTATCTGAGGTTGCAGAAGTGGTTTTCTTCCTGATGACTTCTTCCAAGGTCATATTTGAACCGATAACATTTCATCTTCACTCTATATCCTCGTAGGATAACATTACCCTTCATTAACCATCCCATAAATTCACACTGCCTTTCAGAGACCTCAAATTAAAGCTACTGAAGATGAATAAAATTCCTTTTTTTCATCATGAGCAGGGAACTCCTACGAATGCTTTTATTACACTCGAAGTGGGTCTATCACATACCTTATGCAGGAATTAGAAGCTACCTGGCTGGATTTATAACTGAGTTTTAGACGCCAACAACTCAACTTCTTATTTTCTCTGAATGGTGTGACGTGTTAGGCTGACAGATTGAGGTATGAGTCCATTTCTTTGCTTAGCCAGCCCAGCGTGTGGTGGAAAATGAAGAGTAACTTAGCTTTTCAAGCAGCAGAACGTTAAGTTCACATCATCAATCATCAATGACTGATGATTTCATCAACCCCATTCTCATTTTCAAGAGTCACGCCAGGTTCGACCTCTCCCTGGGCTGCCACCTTACCGTGGTGGAGGGGTTTGAGTGTCTCAATGATCCTAGGAGTTAAGTTGTCTGAGGCTTTCTGCCTCTGGTAGGGTCACCCATGGCAAACAGGTCCTAGGTGAGGGATCAGACAAAGAGCAGCCCGAAGACCTCTTATGATCAATTATATAAATGGAAACCATGTTCCCTCGCCCGGACGTGGGTCACCGGGGCCCCCCTCTGGAGCCAGGCCTGGAGGTGGGGCACATTGGCGAGCACCTGGTGGCCGGGCTTTCACCCATGGAGCCCGGCCGGGCACAGCCCGAAGAGGAAACGTGGGTCCCCCTTCCCATGGACTCACCAATCGTGGGAGGGGCCAAAGGGGTTGGGTGCAGTGTGTGACTGGTGGTAGTCGAGGGCGGGGACCTTGGCGGTCTGATCCTTGGCTACAGAAGCTGGCTCTTGGCACATGGAATGTCACCTCTCTGGTGGGGAAGGAGCCTGAGTTGGTGTATGAAGTTGAGAGGTTCCGACTAGATATAGTCGGACTCACCTCAACGCATGGCTCTGGCTCTGGAACCAGTTTCCTTGAGAGGGGTTGGACTTTCTACCACTCTGGAGTTGCTCACACGGAGAGGCGCCGAGAAGGGGTGGGCATACTAGTTGCCCCCCATCTTGGTGCCTGTACGTTGAGGTTTACCCCAGCTAATGAGAGGGTAGCCTCCCTCAGCCTACGTGTGGGGGGATGGGTTCTGACTGTGGTCTGTGCTTATGCACCAGACTACAGTTCAGACTACCCACCCTTTTTGGAGACCTTGGAGGGGGTGCTGGAAAGCGCTCCTTCCGGTGACTCCCTTGTTCTGCTGGGGGACTTTAACGCTCACGTGGACAATGACAGTGAGACCTGGAGAGGTGTGGTTGGGAGGAACGCCCCCCCTGATCTGAATTCGAGTGGTGTTTTGTAATTGGACTTCTATGCCAGTCATGGATTGTCCATAATGAACACCATGTTCAGACATAAAGGTGTCCATATGTGCTCTTGGCACCAGGATACCTTAGGCCGCAGCTCGATGATCGACTTTGTTGTTGTTTCATCTGACCTGCAGCCACATGTCTTGGACACTCAGGTGAAGAGAGGGGCGGAGCTGTCAACTGACCACTACCTGGTGGTGAGTTGGCTCAGATGGTGGGGGAGGATGCCGGTCAGACCAGACAGGCCCAAACGTATCGCAAGGGTCTGCTGGGAACGTCTGTCAGAGTCTCCTGTCAGAAGGAGCTTCAATTCCCACCTCCAACAGAACTTCCAAAATGTTCTGGGGGAGGCGGGGCACATTGAGTCTGAATGGACCCTGTTCCGTGCCTCCATTGTTGAGGCGGCCGACCGGAGCTGTGGTCGCAGGATCGTCATTGCCTGTCGTGGTGGCAACCCCCGAACCCGCTGGTGGATACCGGCGGTTAGGGATGCTGTCAAGCTCAAGAAAGAGTCCTATCAGGTCTTTTTGGCCTGTGGGACTCCAGAGGCAGCTGATGGGTACCGGCAGTCCAAGCGGAACGCGGCTCGGGTGGTCACCAAGGCAAAAACCTGGGCATGGGAGGAGTTCAGATAGACCATGGAGCAAGACTTCAGTACGGCTTCGAGGAGATTCTGGTCCACCATCTGGCGCCTGGGGGGGGGGGGGGGGGGGGGGGCAGTGCGATACCAACACTATCTATAGTGGGGGCGGTGTGCTGCTGACCTCAGGACGTTGTGGATTGGTGGGCAGAATACTTCGAAGACCTCCTCAATTCCACCGACACGTCTTCCAGTGAGGAAGCAGAGTCTGGGGACTTTGGGTTGGCCTCTCAAATCTCTGGTGCTGAAGTCACTGAGGTGGTTAAAAAGCTCCTCTGTGGCAAGGCTCCAGGGGTGGATGAGATCCGCCCGGAGTTCCTTAAGGCTCTGGATGTCATGGGGCTGTGTTGGCTGGCGTGGCTCAGCAATATTGCATGGACATCGGGGGTAGTCCCACTGGACTGGCAGACCAGGATGGTGGTCCCCTTATTAAAATGGGGGGCCGCAGGGTGTGTTCCACCTACAGGGGGATCACACTCCTGAGTCTTCCTGGTAAGGTCTATTCAGGGGTTCTGGAGAGGAGGGTCCGTCGGATTGTTGAACCTCAGATTCAGGAGGAGCAATGTGGTTTTCATCCTGGCCGTGGAGCACTGGACCAGCTCTATGCCCTTAGGGTGATCCTGGAGGGTGCGTGGGAATTTGCCCAACCAGTCTACATGCGTTTTGTGGATTTGGAGAAGGCGTTTGACCGCGTCCCTTGGGGGGCCCTGTGGGGGTACTCCGGGAGTATGGGGTGCCAGACCCTCTGATATAAGCTGTTAGGTCCCTGTATGACCGGTGTCAGAGCTTGGTCTGCATTGCCGGCAGTAAGTCAGGCTCGTTCCCAGTGAGAGTTGGACTCTGCCAAGGCTGCCTTTTGTCACAGATTCTGTTCATAACCTTGATGGACAGGATTTCTAGGTGCAGCCAAGGTGTGGAGGGCATCTGTTTTGGTGGCCTGAGGATCAAGTCTCTGCTTTTTGCAGATGATGTGGTCCTGTTGGCTTCATCAGAACACAATCTTCAGCTTTCGCTGGTGCAGTTCGCTGCCGAGTGTGAAGCAGCTGGGATGAGAATCAGCTCCTCTAAATCTGAGACCAAGGTCTTGATTCGAAAAGGGTAGAATGCCTTCTCCGGGTCAGGGATGAGGACCTGCCCCAAGTGGAGGAGTTTAAGTATCTCAGGTTCTTGTTCACGATTGAAGGAAAACTGGAGCATGAGATTGATAGGCGGATTGGTTCTGCATCTGCAGTGATGCGGGCATTTTACCGGTCTGTCGTGGTGAAGAGAGAGCTGAGTCAGAAAGCGAAGCTCTCGATTTACCGGTGGATCTACGTTCCTACCCTCACCTATGGTCATGAGCTTTGGGTAGTGACTGAAAGAATGAGATTGCGGATACAAGCGGCCGAAATGAGTTTTCTCCGAAGAGTGGCTGGGCTCTCCCTTAGAGATAGAGTGAGAAGCTCGGTCATTCGGGAGGGACTCGGAGTAGACCCGCTGCTCCTCCACATCGAGAGGAGCCAGTTGAGGTGGCTCGGGCATCTGGTCAGGATGCCTCCTGGACGCCTCCCTGGTGAGGTTTTCCGGGCACGTCCAACCGAGAGGAGACATAGACCCAGGACACGGTGGAGGGACTATGTCTCTAACCTGGCCAGGGAACACCTTGGGATCCCCCCTGAGGAGCTGGCCCAAGTGGTTGGGGAGAGGGAAGTCTGGGCCTCTCGCCTTAGGCTACTGCCCCCGTGACCAGACTCCGGATAAGCGGATAAAAATGGGTGGATGGATGGACGCCAGGTTCTACACAAGTTAAATGTCACCTGGTGGGACTGTTTTCTTCTCTTAAAGGTGTTGATTACTTGTTTAATCAATACATTTGCAGCAGTCTCAAGAAGATATGAATGCCTTGCAGGCAGAACTCAGGGAACAAAGAAGCCCACAAACCCCTGTGCTTCAGCAGGCCAAGTGAAAGCTGAGCTTCTAAGGACAGGAGTTTTCTTTCCTGATATTTGAACATCTCGCCCCAGATTGGATAAAAACTTGCATCATGGATGTTTTATCTTCACAAATAACACAAGCCTAAAGCAGCTTCTGCCAGGAGGTGAAGTTGCTAATGCTAAGGGTTAGCTTAAACTGCGTTAAGTCCACAGACATATTAGATATTGTGCTAAAATTAGGTGAATCATTCACAACACAGGCTAACAAATTACACCAGATTTTAGACAACGTGCATTCCTTTTTCTAATTCCTGATATTAATTCATCTGATCATAATTTGCTGCTAAAATGAAGCGAAATGTCTTTGGAGTATCACTAATCTCCACTTTCAAAGTTTTGAGGGACGTTTCACCTTGCACCACCTCCTGCTGGGATAGCAGGAAGTGGCAGGGTGCCAGTGTTTCTGCTAAAGTCTTTCAGCATTGGGCCTGAGGTCAGTTCAACGGGTTTGTGGCATGAGGAAGGGTGATGGGAAGATGAGCACAGACAAGGTGAGTCAGGAGCAGCTCGGGCCCAGTGGGGATCCATATGGAAGCTGAGCAGAGCTGAGAACAGGTGATTTGTTATAGTGAGCGTCTGCGGCCCAGGTCGATCGTTCACCTATCACAGCACAGCAGGAGGGTTTTTTTCCACCTGTGTGCTCTCAGAGATGCAAAACCACCAGTTTATGAGTTGTTTGAGAAAGATGTTTTAGTTTTTTTAAACCCACATGGGGAACAGGTCATTGAGTTTTGACTGAAGGATAGGGAGACAAACACAAGAAGGGAACCATTGATATAATCTGCATCATGTAGTTCTTTGTTTTTCAGACAAACAGTGACAACCAACTTTATTACTCTGTATTTCACTCAGTGGTTTCCCTTTGACCCAGAGGTAAAGCATGTTGGGCATTTTGACAGTAAATACAGAGATTGGTCTTCATCTGTGATGACTCTCTTGCCAAGAGCAAAGCAGCTAGTCCATTAGTGTAAAGCGAGGTAAAGACGTGGGGGAGGCTCCGCAGTCTACTTCTTTCATTAGTGTCTTGTTTACAGAAACAGACAGAAGAAGAGGAAAAGAGCCGAGAGCGATGGGACTAAACAAACAAGAGCACAAAGTGACTGATTTGAATTCACCTCTCAGGAATGTGTGCGTCATTTAAGTTGTAATGAATTTTTCTGACACTGCAGTAGCCATTTACATCTTCGCTAATCACTGAGTTCTGAATCCATTTTCTTGCTCAAGTCTTGTCTCTGTCACAGCTCATTTCAGCTGCATCATTTACTCACTCCCCCTTTTCCCTCCAACATCTAACAGGCTGCAGACTATTTTGAGCAGTTAGGAGCTTTTGAGACAAAAATAAACTGGTTGGTAACAAGCGGAGCTGGTTCTCAGCATTGTACAAATTGTGATAAAATCTGTAAACACATCATGCCATGTATGTAACAGCTGAAAACAGCAGCTTTTGTGGATGAACAGTGATTCCACACAAAACCACAACTAACTGGTGGGAATGTTGACTGGTTTTCCAATCAGCTGTGATTTTCACAACTGGAGCTAGTCTGGTGAAAAACAGGTCATTGTTGGAACAAAAAATTCAAATTGTTGTCCCAGATGAATGTTACTACAATATGAACTGTTGATGCTGCAGCAGTTAAAAAGCTTCCTTGGTGGTTTCCAACCATAGTGTCTCTGCAAGCTGGAAGAAAAGCATCTGGAAATTAGTACAGAGACACTTTAAATGTTGATTTAAATATGCCAACACAAAGATCTTACTCTTAAAGCAAAACTCAAATAAGTGTCCTGCTTCTCCTTTCTACAGGCTGACAGCAGAATTACAACAATCATAAACAACCTTGCTTCACCCTGCTGGAGCTGACGCTTACACAAGCCAACTGATACTAAATAAGCCACAAAGTAAAAAAGATCCACACTGTTGGACAAAGTATTATTACTTATAAGTCCAGTGGCAACAAAGCCAGGTCACTATCAGTCCGTGATTTTTTGTAGCCTGCTTTAGCTCAGTCAAACTAGTGAAAGCTGTGCCGATCAATGCCCCCCCCCCCCCCCTGCAAAAGCCAGTGGTAATAAATCATATTAATGTTCACTCAAACTATAAATTGATCTTATTTATTCAAGACATAATTGTAAAACACAAATAAAAATAATATAAATAATGAGTAAATAAATAATCTGAATTAAAAATAATGTACACCTTTTTCTGCTGCTCACCATTTTTTAAAAGTTTTTATCTCCATATATTTTTGTGAACATGCACAGCAACAGGTGAATTAAGAAAAACCCATTTTAAAATAAAATTTGAAATAACATTTTAAATAACTGAAATGTATGTTTCTGAAATGTTTGTGTTTGTAAAATTTAAGTTAAATGTTTTGGATGCATAAAGTTCTTAAAAGAATAAAAAACAAATAAAGGAGCAATGCAATACATCGCCAAGGACCAGTTTGGCGTGCCACCCCAAAAACTTCTTTGGCCCCATCGGGACACTGTCAGAACCCAAGTTCCCAGGCCAGCCTCTCCCAGCTAGCCGGCCTCCACTAATACCACAACTCCCAGCATGCCCCTCGCGGGGATTCCCTCCACGTCGCACCTACGTCACAAACCACGGCTATAAACGGAAGTCGCCTTTCCAGCTCACCACTCAGTCATCGTTTCTTCAGATTCATGATCAGTTTCCAACCTACTGATCCATCCCACAAACTATCAGCTCATAGTAAGTTATCTTACTTACTTCTGGAAAGCCCGGCATTTCCGTGTCACTTCGTTGACGCTCGAACGCTCGGGGGTTTCCTAGATTAAATTGTGAGCCGGCGTTTCACGACGCTCCCACTTCCGCGTCTGTGAAACCACGCTCCCTACAAGCTCAACTCCCGAATCCAGCCGACCGGTCTGACAGGATGACTGAGTCCGTAAACCCAGTGGAGTTTTAGAGAATGAAAAATGAGATCGTTCAGCTTCACGCCGTGATCGACCGGCTCAACACCAAGGTGAACTCTCTGACCGACCTCACCCTTCAATTATCCGCGTCCATCAATTCTCTTCAGCAGCAAGCCCTTGCTCCACCTAAGGAGGAGCCGCAGTTCTGCCTGCCTGAGAGGTGGAATGGAGAGGTTGGGAGCCCAGAAGGTCTGCTCGCCTCCCTCGACATGCAGTTCGAGTGCCAACCAGGACGCTTCCCCACTGCCCGCTCTCAGGATGACTGCAGTGGGATGACTCTGCCCTTCGGGCTGTCTTCTTAGAGGGGTTGGCGTCCTACATCCGCAACGAGATGGCGGGAAAAGAACTGCCCCAGACCCTGGATGATGTTGCAGATCTGGCGCTGCGCATCGACCAGCGGGTTCTGGTTCGACCCAGGTCCTCCAATCGCCCATTCAGAGCTCCTGGACCACCTCCTCGCTTGCCAACGCCAGCCCCCGGACCCACTTCAACTGAGGAGCCTATGCAGCCAGGCCACCTTCCCCCGGGGAGAGACAGCGACGGTGGTGCGAGGGTCTCTGTGCCTATTGCGGCTCTCCCGACCACCGGCGCCTGGACTGTCCATTACGGCCGGGGAACGAAGGAACCCACTGAGCATAGGGGTAGCTCAGCCAGGGCCACCCTCTGCCCCTGTCTCTTCCCACCAACTCCTCCTTCCCGTCACCCTCTGTCATGGTGAGACCTCACATCAGGTACATGCTCTGGTGGACTCGGGGGCCTCGGACAACTTCATAGATGTGGATCTGGCTAGACGCCTACGGATCCCCCGGACTCCCCTGGAATGGGTTGTTCCGATAACCTCGGTGGACGGCAGACCCCTCCAGCCCTATCCTGTCAGGGACCGAACCCAGTCGCTCCAGATGTTCCTCCAAGGCCACCGGGAAACCCTCCATTTCCTTACCATCTCTGCTCCCCCTTCTCCTCTGATCCTGGGGGTTCCCCTGGCTCCGTCTCCACGATCCCCAGATTTCCTGGTCCCAGAACCTCCTTTTAGGCTGGGGGACCCAGTGCCAGGCCCACCTCTCTCCACCTATACCCATGGCTGATCACCCGGCTGGTGGTCCCGGACCTCTACCGTCCAACGTGCCACTGCCCTATCGGGACCTGGCCGCAGTCTTTGACAAGCTACGTGCCACCACACTGCCGCCTCACCGCCCATATGACATGGAGATCAAGCTGCAGCCAGGAACCAGTCTGCCCTGTGGACGTCTTTTCTCTCTTTCTCCCTCCGAATCCAGAGCTATGGAGGACTATATCAACCAGGCCCTCCGACAAGGTTTCATTCAACCCTCCTCTTCTCCGGGTGCTGCAGGCTTCTTCTTCGTGAAGAAGAAGGAAGGTGACCTCCGTCCCTGTATAGACTACCGGGGTCTAAACAAGATCACTGTCAGGGATCGTCACCCCCTGCCACTCCTCACTACGGCTCTGGACTCCATCTCCCAGGCGCAGATCTTCACTAAACTGGACCTCCGAAATGCCTACAATATGGTCCGCATCAAAGCTGGGGATGAGTGGAAAACCGCCTTCATCACACCCACCGGCCATTGGGAGTACCTGGTCATGCCCTTCGGGTTGTGCCATAGCCCCGCTGTATTTCAGCGCCTCATAAACGATGTCCTCTGTGATATGCTGGGCTGGTGGGTGTTTGCCTACTTGGATGATATCCTATTTTATTCCAAATCCGAGGCCGAACACCTCCACCATGTTCGTGCCGTTCTTACCCGGCTCCTGGACAATAACCTTTACTGCAAACCCGAGAAATGCTCATTCCACCAGCGAACCACCTCATTCTTGGGTTTCATGATATCGGATCAGGGCATAACCATGGACCCTCAGAAGGTCCAGGTGGTCGCTGACTGGCCTCTTCCTATGAGCCTGAAACAGCTGCAGAGTTTTCTGCAACTTTTACCGCTGCTTCATTAAGAACTTCTGCACCATTGTGGCACCTCTCACCTTCCTCACCTGGCCAAGCCCATCCGGCCAACCGTTCCGTCTCACTCCAGACGCCATTCGGGCTTTCCGCCACCTGGTCACCCGGTTCACGTCGGCCCCTATCCTCCGCCATCCGGATCCTACGGAGCCTTTTGTGGTCGAGGTCGATGCCTCAGATGTCGGTGCCGGTGCCATCCTGTCCCAAGGCGGGCCCGATGACAGGCTCCATCCCTGCGCCTACTTAGGGATGCACCGATCAGGTTTTTTGCTGCCGATCACCGATACCGAGATCAAAGAATGCTGATCACCGATACCGATCACCGATACCGATCACGTGGATTGGCCAGAAATTTTCTACAACATTATAATGAGTGCTACAAACTACATAATCTGGGAATAAAGGAAATGTAACCTAATCTAAAATGGTCTGTATTAGGGTTGTCACGGTGTGAAAATTTAACCTCACGGTTATTGTGACCAAAATTACCACGGTTTTCGGTATTATCGCGGTATTTTTTTTAAACGTGCTACATTTTCACACAATTAAATAAACCCTGTATGTCAGGAAATATTGTCCTCAGTTTGTGTCTAAATTTAGCCTAAAATGTGTTATTTTGTAATTATGTTGTTTATTTGTTTACATTTTTCCCCTTTAGTCTTTAAAATACCAATATTTGCCCATAACTTTGTATTTTATGTCTGTTTGATGTCATCATTTAAAATATTAGATCAGATGATACTCAGTACTCAAGTAGCCTTCTAATCAGATACTTTTTTTTTTTACCCTTACTTGAGCAATCCGTATTTCAGGAAAATATTGTCCTCGGTTTGTGTCCTTCCAGTGAGCTTTGCAGATGTGGGAAAATGTCATCAGGCAGTAATCATTGTTAAATTCATAATTATTCTCGGAGAGAGACCAACTCTTATCTGCCCCGGGGTGCCCCATAATGCATAGCGTCATTTCAACATGGGGGTGTCCGCGACACGGTTTATATGCAGGTAGCGGCGCTGCGGCTGCTTTATATAGCGACAGATTGCATTCTCCCTCAACCCAAATCCTCGGATCACGCATTTTAGCTAAAACACTAACGTTAACTTGCCTTGCGTTGACTGTAGAGTTGTGGGTGATGGTCACGCAGATGTGTCATGAGATAAGAAGCGTTGCTGCCTTTCACAGACACTTTTTCTGCTCGTGCTGCAAACAGGATAGCCGCCCGTCTTTTATAAACTCCCTCGGCATTCTTCAAATATCTAAAATATGCCCGTACTTCCGACTTTGTCTTCTTTGAGGGATAATAAATGTCCTCCTGAGCGCTGCCGTCTCCTCTTTTGACCATTATTTCAGCTTTAGCTTCAAGAAAGTTTTGTTGTAAACAAAGCTTGTATGTGCCGCCGGCAACTTCTGCAGATGATACGGTGGCTGGTAAGGGTCACCGCGCCTACACCGCAGCCACGGTAAACCCACCAAGATAATATAGTTTTTTAAAAACAAGACGGTTATTATTGTCAACTTTTTTTTTTTTACCGGGGTTTAGCGCTACACTGGTTACCGTGACAACCCTACCTGATCGGTTTGCTTTGATCTATTTTGAAAATTCCGATCAAAACCGATAGGGGCGCTATCGGCCAATTACGATCAAATGCCGATCCATCGGTGCATCCCTACGCCTACTTCCCTAGGAAGTTTTCCACCACCCAGCAGAAGTATGGCGTGGGTGATTGTGAACTGCTGGCCATAAAATGGGCGCTGGAGGAATGGAGACAGTGGCTTCTAGGCACCACCCAGCCTTTCACTATCTGGACGGACCACCAGAACCTGACTCACATTCGATCCGCCAAGCAGCTCAATCCTTGCCAGGCCCACTGGGCCCTCTTCTTCGAGCCCTATGAGTTCCATCTCGCCTACCACCCTGGAACAAAGAACCAGAAGGCTGATGCCCTCTCTCGCCAGTTCACCCACTCCACGCCAACATCCATGCTGGCACCGATTCTCCCAGAGCACTGTTTCCTGGCCCATCTGAAGTGGTCGTTGGAGGAGGCCATCCAGAACGCCCTCCGGGACGACCCCGCACCACCAGAGACCCCCGCGGGTCGTCTCTATGTCCCTAGGTCCTGTCATAGCGAGGTGCTCTCCTGGTCCCACTCGTCACGCCTGTCGGGCCACGCGGGTTTCTCTCGAATCCCGAAGTTCCTCCAACGAGTGCTCTAGTGGCCATTCATGGCGAGGGATGTAAAGGAATACACTAGCGCCTGTGACATCTGCGCCCGCTCCAAGACACCCAGCCAGGCCCCTGTTGGTGTCCTCAGACCTCTTCCGGTGCCCAGCCGTCCTTGGTCTCATGTGGGTCTGGATTTCGTCACAGGACTCCCCCCGGTCAACAACCTCAACACAGTCCTTACAGTCACTGACCGGTTTTCAAAGGCTGTCCACTTCATCGCCCTCCCGGGTCTCCCTTCAGCCCGACGCACGGCGGAACTATTTCTGTAGAACGTGGTGCACCTCCACGGCTTCCCTGTCGATGTGGTCTCCGACCGGGGTCCCCAATTTGCGGCCCGTTTCTGGAAAGCCTTTTGCCACCTCATGGGAGCATGGGTCAGCCTATCCTCAGGCTATCACCCGCAGACCAATGGTCAGACTGAGCGGGCTAACCAACCGCTGGGTCGGTACCTCCGGTGCTTCGTCTTGGCCCAACCCTCGCAATGGCCTAAGTACCTCCTCTGGGCAGAGCTGTCCCACAATCTCCACACCTCATCAACCACTCATATGTCCCCTTTTGAGGTCTGCTATGGCTACCAGCCCCCGGTCTTCACCCACCAGGAGCCCAAAGTTGCTCCACTAGTGAGATGCTGCAAGAACGCCTGGATCAAAGCATGGGCTTCCATCACTCAAGCTAACACCCGTTACGCTCGCCAACATCTCCACAGACACCGTCCTGGTCCCTCCTATGTCCCTGGAGATAAGGTCTGGGTGTCCACCGCGGACCTCCGCTTCCGTGCTTGATCCAAAAAACTCGCTCCCCGGTTCCTCGGGCCTTACACAGTACAGAAGGTCATCAACCCAGTCTCGTACCGGCTGCGGTTGCCGGCTACTCTCCGCATTCATCCCACCTTCCACATCTCCCGACTCAAGCCCTATGTGGAGTCCTCCCTGCTCCCGGCTCCGGCGCCTCCGCCTGCCCGATTCCACGATGGTGAGCAAATCTACACCGTCCGGCGCATCCTGGACGCCTGTCGCAGAGGTCGGGGGTGGCAATATCTTGTGGACTGGGCAGACTACGGCCCAGAGGAACGCCCCGAGGAACGCTCCTGGGAACCGGCCTGCTCCATCCTGGACCCAGCCCTTATCTCGGACTTCTGGGACCGCCGGGGCCGCCCTGGGACTTCAGGAGCCGTCCCTGGATGGGGGGGTCCTGTCAGAACCCAAGTTCCCAGGCCAGCCTCTTCCAGCTAGCCGGCCTCCACTAATACCACAACTCCCAGCATGCCCCTCGCGGGGATGATGGGAGTTGTTCCCTCCACAACGCACCTACGTCACAAACCGCGGCTATAAACGGAAGTCGCCTTTCCAGCTCACCACTCAGTCATCGTTTCTTCAGATTCATGATCAGAGTTTCCAACCTACCGATCCATCCCACGAACTATCAGCTCATAGTAAGTTATCTTACTTACTTCTGGAAAGCCCGGCATTTCCGTGTCACTTCGTTGACGCTCGAACGCTCGGGGGTTTCTTAGATTGAGCCGGCGTTTCACCGACGTTCCCACTTCCGCATCTGTGAAACCACGCTCACTACAAGCTCAACTCCCAAATCCAGCCGACCAGTCTGACAGCCACCCCATCAAAATTTTCTGGAGGTGCCTTTGGTGCCGATGTTACCTGGTTTTAGCTCTTTGCTTTGCCTCCAAAGACATAACTCTCTTACTTTTTCATGCTCCATCATGATGTCAACAATAAAGTAAAATTCGTCTTCTTTTTGTGCTTTTCATTGACAGTTGGTGACTTGAATAAGCTAACTGTTAGCCTTTACATAAGCTACCGACCCACTAGACAACTATTGGTTTAAAGCAGGAAAAGATCTACAACTGGTGTTCCTACCTGAACCACAACCACTGTTTTGTGCAGCTTCTGGTCAGCAGAGGGCTTCAGGGTGCTGTCCAATGCAAAGCTGCTCAAGTTTAAGGCTGAAGAATAACTGGAAGCAATAACTTTAAGTGTTAACACTTTTCAGTGTTGCTTTAACAGTCTACTTCTAAAAACAACATTCTTGTTAATGTTCGCCTTATGATGGCATTGGTAATGGTAAAACGTGTATACGGCTTGTATTTGACATAGCACCATCTAAAATTCCAGAACTCCCCCAAGGTGCTTTACAACACAGTCATTCACCCATGCACACACACATTCACACCGTTGAATGTAGCCACGGCTGCCCTGGGGCACACTGGCAGAGGAGAGGCAGCAGAGCACCAGCGCACCCGTCCCTCCGACCTCCACCAGTATTGTGGGTTAAATGTCTCGCCCAAGAACTCAACAGCAGCACTGTGTCTAGAGCTGGGATCGATCCTACAACCCACTCTCCCTCCTGAGCTACAGCCGCCCATAAATAATAATAAGTAATAGTCATTAAAACCATTTATTCTTTGAAGAACCTGAAGTTGTGCAGAAAATCTGATGTTTTGCCATTTTTTTTTTTGAGAACTGCCTTTCCTTGAAGAAAGCTGGAAGTAATTCAAAATAATTGTAGCAAAAATGTCAGTCTGTATTTTTGGGAGGAACGTGTGTGTGGTTGTTGTTTTGGTGCCTTTTTTAAGAAATTAGGAAAACAAGTCTATTTTTAGATAATTAAATATTTCAACCTTTCTTCTTGATTAAAGAAATAAGCGTGCCAATGTAGCTACTGCCATGAATTCCAACATCAACTTTGTAAGAATCTAAGTTTAGATTTAGCTGCATAAATTATATAAAAGCTGCAAAGAGAGCAGAGACAAAACATAATGTTTAAACAGCTGCCAGTGGTTTGTTAAGGTCACCATGGAAACTACAGGCTTCTCTCTGTTTCACCCTGATGGCAGCTTTAATGAGATGCAGGAGATAACGCTAACTAAAAAGGGAGCCCTACTTGGTGAAGGACCAATATGTTGATCTGGAAGGCTGTGGTGGTCCCACTTGGGAATTTTTGTGTTTCTACATTGTTTTTTTTAGGATATATGACAAGTTCAAAAAGGCTCAAACTTCCAGTTTTGAAGTGAAGGTTTTTTCCTGAAAATGAACAGAATTCTGTGGAAGATTGCGGTGCGCTCTATGAATTTAGAGGGGATTTAAAAGAAGACAACAAGTCCCAATGCAGCAAGAAAATCAGTGAATGAAAGAAGACAAATGTGTCTTTCTTTTGGTGTGTAGTGTATTTTTTCACTGATGAAGTTGTGGGAGTAAGAGGAGTTTATTAGCAAAAGCTTGGACAATTTGGAACGGATCAAGACTTGGTGGTTTTTGTTTGTAATCTTAAAAAGTCAGTTTACAAACTTTCATCCATTTTCATCCAATAATCCGGAGTCGGGCCGCGGGGGTAGCAGCCTAAGCATAGAGGCTCGGACTTCCCTCTCTCCAGCTACTTGGACCAGCTCCTCCGGGGAAATCCCAAGGAGTTTCCCTGGCCAGTTGTGAGCCCAGCATGTCCTGGGTCTTCCTTTAGGTCTCCTCTCGGTTGGACGTGCCCAGTAAACCTCACCATTGAAGTGTCCAGGAGGCATCGTAATCAGATGCCCGAGCCATCTCAACTGGCTCCTCTTGATGTGGAGGAGCAGCGGGTCTACTCCGAGCCCCTCCCTGATGACCGAGCTTCTCGCCCTATCTCTAAGGGAGAGCCCAACCACCCTGCGGAGAAAACTAATCTCAGTCACTTTTATCTGTGATCTTGTTATTTATGTCACTACCCAAAGCTCGTGACCATAGGTGAGGGTAGGAACGAAGATCGACCATTAAATCGAGAGCTTTGCCTTCCGGCTCAGATCCCTCTTCACCACGACAGACCGGTACAACGCCCGCATCACTGCAGATGCAGCGCCAAATGTCTTTGCACGCGATTCCCCATTGAACTGCGCATTTTGATGCAAAAAGCTGCCGAATGTAAACCGGTTGAAGTTTGTGGCAGAATTACAAAGCAGTACTAAGGGTACTTTAATGCTCATCCATTGTTTGTTGCTTTTAACAAAAACAACACTTGAGTAAGAAACCACCTTGATTGCAGATTATTGTCACTATATGGCTCCAACCCCTGAGATATTTAATCAGATCGGAAGCGGGATCCTCATCTGTATGTGGAGCATGTGGACATTACCTTGTCTTTTCTCTGCCTGAGAGGAGTCGAGGGCAGTGTGACGGCTCAGCGGAGAATGAGGAGGTGGTTAAAGTTGTCGCTGTTCTGAGACTCACAGCTGCTCCCTCTTAGAGGTGAGAGCACAAAGGCTCTTTGATAAGAGCGTCTCTGTGCTGCTGATACATCATCAGACCACCCCTGCCTCCCCTCCCAAATGCACTAGCAGGCACAATCATCCCCCTGATGCCACATAACTTCATTCACACACCTCAGAGGCTTTTGCTGCCTTTTCTGGGTCACATTGCAGAAAGGACCCACCACTCATCACATTTTAGGACTCTTAATCCATTCTTTCAAAGGAAACGGAGCAGGGAGGGGGGAGTTGTCATTGTGGCAGTGGAGTAATGAGTAATGTGATTAGGAGGCGTGCTGGAGTGCTGCTCATTCTGCTCATGGAGCTGAGTGGAAGGAGCCAGTGTCAGTAAACAAGAGCTCCCTGTACTCCCCTCAGAGGGCTCTGATCCAGGCTATGAGGCCACACAAGGTGGGCGGTCAGGGGAAATATCCTACTGGCCTGTCTGTCTGTCCTGCTTAAATGTTTAATCACCATACTTGAACCACTGACTGATCTGGACTCAGATCAAACCTCATGTTGACTCTCTGAAGGCTGAATACAGTGAGCATGCTCAGAATGAGTTGGCTGAAATATTCATGGGTTCTTATATAATTTTCATCACCCTTTTGATAATGTCAGGAATCTGTTATGTTATATGCAAAGATGCTATGCAGGGCACCCTTTCTATTTCCAGTCCCGCTTTTTTTGTACCTTTAAAAGGACAAAAAAAAAATCTGAGCCAAGAACACAAGGCTGCAAAGGGTTGCATCCTGTTTTAGTTTCCCTCCGCCCACATGATCATCAGCCTCCAAAAGTCTGAAGTATACTTCCCGATCTGTGTTTTTAACACATACATTTATTGTTAATTCACCCCAGTTTCACTAAATGTTCCCAACAAGTGCCACGTTTACAGCACTCCATTTTAGAGGCTTTGAACCTGCTTTAGAGCAGCGCTGTTATAAAATTGTCTGCAGGGAAAGAAAAAGACCCATCAAAGTCTTTAGCCCTAACTGATGGAAATAAGAGGCCATCTCCAGAATGGTTCGAGCTCATTTGGTGCCTGTAAGCGTTGTGTGTGTGCATGCTGTGCATGATTGGATGATTAGGTTTGATTGTGTGTGCAAGGGAAGGGCGTGTTGAAGAGAGACAGACAATAAGCGAGATCATTAGCAGGATCTGAGACATTCGTTTTAGTTTTCACCACTTTTGAAAACGAACACATTCGCACAACCCTTTACTAGGCGCGAAGCAACCAAAACAGCTGCATGTTAGCTCTCACAAGATACATTTGTCCTATTTCTGTTTTAGTCTGCCGACTTTTCACAAACAGGAAGTGGTCGGGACACAAATAAAATGTATCTCTAAACTCCTGAAGTGTGCTTTTTTTTCCACCTAGCTCTTAGAGATGGGTAGGACCTCATGAACCTTAATTAGCTGTTCAAATTTTCTAAAAAGTTAGTTTTTGTTCCTGAATGAAAATGTTTAGAAACCATCAACACTAAAGCCAGGATGGAGGAAGAAGCCAAAATCACACGAGGACAAGTAGTTTCAGGGCAAGGGTAACTGCTATATTTATGCACGTTTAGTTCAGACTGGTCACAGTTTTTTTTGTCTCCCCAGCATGTGCTGTCATACTGTCAGCTCTGTAAATTTGATGCCATTTGTTAGTCCCCCACCCCACCCATTGATTTTCCTATAGCTGCCTGCCGGTAAGTGCTATCCGAGGTCTCTCATATCTGAAAGCCGGACAGAGTAATCTAGACGCCACAGGAAGTCCGATATATTTACGGAAAGTTCTCCCCGTGTTCCCTGAATTGATCACATGGACACGAGGGTCCAGTAAGGAACTCTTGTTTCAACCTCTGTGTTGGATAGAAAATATTTCATTGCACAAAAAAACTTATCCATCAAAGTACATCAACTCTTAATTGTATTCTCTTCCCCCTCCAGCCTGCCACATAGTGTCAAGGCGAGCCTGTCTCTTTCTCCGTCTGGGCTGGGACGGGCAGGCAGTGGTGGGGGCTCCCCCACATCCAAAACAAGCTATTGCGGAGGGGTCCCAGTGGAGGACATGCAGGCGCTGGCCATCAACTCTCTGTCTGCAGCAGATGTAGCCAAACAATACGAGCACATCCGTGAACTGGGGAAAGGCACATATGGCAAGGTGGACCTGGTGGCGCACAGGACACAAGGTAAGTTATTCAAAGATATGACCAAATCTTTGTCTAAATGTCATTTATTTGCTTCATCAGTGGAAAAAGAGAATCAGTAAGTTTGCTGGCACCTTTTGCTTGTTGATTTCTTATTGTCATAGGCACGAAAATGGCACTGAAGTTTGTCACGAAGAACAAGACGAAGCTGAAAAGTTTCCTACGAGAGTACAGTTTAACGGGCTCACTCAGCTGCAGCCCTTTCATCATCAAAGTCCTCGATGTGCTTTTTGAGACAGAGGACAGCTACGTGTTTGGACAAGAATACGCCCCCGCTGGAGACCTTTTTGACATCATACCACCACAGGTAGTGTCATCAGCCTTCCTTCAACCAATCATCGTCCCCACCCAAACTGAACAGCTCCAATCAGGCTCAGTGTTCAGATGCAGCAGTTTTAACAAGCTCTCCTGGGATTGGAGTGTTCATTCTGGGCTTCTTTCTGCACATAGCACCCACATTGCATTTGATGCATGGGGACTGGTGGACTTCAAGAAGGATTAAAAACCATGGATCTTTTTTTTGTTTTCCTTTTTAGAGCATATAACTTATATATGTGCTTTTAAACATTCATTCAATGCCTACCTTTAAGCTTCTTCACTGTGAGAGTTTACATCTTTGCCCTTTTGTCTGTCTTATAGGTGGGTCTGCCTGAGGAGATGGTCAAACGCTGCATGCAACAGCTGGGCTTGGCCCTGGACTTTATGCATAGCAAGAGTTTGGTACATCGGGATGTGAAACCTGAAAATGTTCTTTTGTTTGACCGCGAATGTCGCCGCATCAAACTAGCAGACTTTGGAATGACCCGACGGGTGGGCTGCCGTGTGAAACGGGTGAGTGGCACCATCCCCTACACGGCACCAGAAGTGTGTCGAGCTAACCGTGCAGAAGGGTTCCTTGTGACCACCAGTCTGGATGTGTGGGCTTTCGGAGTGCTGGTCTTCTGCATGCTGACTGGCAATTTCCCTTGGGAAGCAGCGATGCCAGCTGACGCTTTCTACGAGGAGTTCCGGCGCTGGCAGAAAGCAGGTTGCCCGGTGGGAACGTACCCGTCTCAGTGGCGCCGCTTTACAGATGATGCTTTGCGGATGTTTCAGAGGCTGCTTGCATCTGACCCAGACAAACGCTGTGGGGTCAAGGACATCTTTTGCTTCATCAAATACGAGCTGGTCAGCGAGCTCCGGCGCAGAGCGTCTTACCGAGCAAAACGAGGCGAGAGGTCAAGCTCGGGAGTGTGTACTGGCAGTTGCTCCTCCTTGTCGTCATCGCGTTCCTCCCACAGACACCCCGATCCATCCACCCCTCCAGGGA
This sequence comes from Nothobranchius furzeri, assembly GCF_043380555.1. NCBI lineage: Eukaryota > Metazoa > Chordata > Actinopteri > Cyprinodontiformes > Nothobranchiidae > Nothobranchius > Nothobranchius furzeri. The sequence continues at coordinate 32,476,608 of NC_091756.1, forward strand.
CGTCCTGCCTCCGCCCAGCTCCACTTAAACGTAGCGTCCTCTCTGACCCAGTGTCTCCCAGAGAGGAATCCGGACAGCACCCGTCTCCAGGCCGAGAAAAGAACAAAAGCCAGATGGTGATGGCGACAGCCATAGAAATCTGTGTGTGATGATGCTAACATTAGCCCTGAAAAAACAGATGGATTTTCACAGCAACAACAAGCCACGAGGCAATGTTAATGACTACCACGGAGACTCTGTGAGAAAAGGAGAGGGACTAAGACTTTGGAAGAGATTCTCAGGGTCCTGATCCGAGCTGTGGAACTGGACATCACCAATCAGTGGACATTTGGACAACACATGCTGGTATTCAATGGGATTTCAGTTTTCATTTGTGACCAAAGACTTATTCCTCTGCAGAGAAGCCATGTAGGCAACATTTGACAGTTAATCATTCCCCCAATCTCACATTGGTGTTTTCTCCCCATTACACTGTGGTGGTGCTGAGTACTTTATACTTAATTTCACTCCATGTCTGTACTTCAGTGGTACGTTTTGGCACTAGGTAGGCTAAAGTAACTGAGAAAGGCTAGTAACCACACTGTCTTTTCTCACGCTTCCTTCTAAGTTCTAATGCATAAAACCCAACGTGACCAAGATAAAGATGAATAAAAACGTATAATCACAATGTAGCATTTTGTAAGAGATGTGTTTTTCAAATAGGTGCCTCAACTGAGTGGTTTTAATGAAAGGCATCAACTCAGGACACACTGGAGTATCAGTTACTGTTTTTCATTGGTGGATAATAATTTAAAAATTGGTACCTATGAACAACTCAGTAAGATTCTTTTAAAAATGAAACATTAGAAAAATAGAGTGTGTTTCTTCTGACAAAAAATGGACAACGAAATGGTGGTGAGATGCTCCTTGTGCTTTGAGAGAGAGAGACAGAGAGAGAGAGAGAGAGAGAGAGAGAGAGAGTGTGTGTGTGTGTGTGTGTGTGTGTGTGTGTGTGTGTGTGTGTGTGTGTGTGTGTGTGTGTGTTACTGTGTTTAAATGCTAAAGCACAAGATTTTTGTAAGAAGCTTATAGAGAACCGTGGCTATGTTGTACATACCGTGATATTTCTAGGAGTTCACCATAAAATCAGGTAGTTCCATGTAGCTGTACTGATTTTCTACAACAGTAATGGGTTTTCTGGTGTTAAGGTAACTGTTGGGGTCAACGCACTAGATGTAGCAACATCACCGGAATATTGTTAGAAATACAACCAATGAGTGTCTGATCTCAACGTTTTGTGGTTGATTTAACACGGTAGCAGCTGCTGTTTTGGTTTATCTCAAGTCGATCTGGTGGTTTTACTTTTTAAATTTGACACACATCATTGATCATATTCCTGCAATGACCTGTGACCTTTACCCAATCGTGAGCATCCATTGTTGCTTTGAATTAAAAAAATTTCACAGACTCAGTGAAGTCTAATCAGAGCCGTGTTGAGGGTTGCTCAGAACATGCTGTCTCAGTCCTTGGTTTAATTTGGTCTTGTGGCTTCTCTAGGGTGTAATCCATCCTAATGAATCACCGGAATAACAGAGCCCTGGCGTTTATTGCTTGGGAAGATGACCTCCGTGTGTTGATCCTGATTGAACGTGACCGGCGCACACGGATCAGCCCCAGGTTTCGTCAAGATGCAGATAATTGCACCGAATGGCTTTTACAAATGCACCGGTACATTTCACACTTATGTCTGTCAGGTTTTTCTTTTTTCCACTCTCTACCCATGACAGCTTATCTCCTCCGTCGCCGTAGTGACAGCGCTGGGAGTTTCTCAGGTTCAGTGTCTGTCCTCTTCTTGAGGATTGGGTCTAATTGAACACTAATGAGAACTTGTTGCCCACTCCCTCCTCCTTCCAGTCATGTGCAGCTCCACATGACAGTTGCTTAGCTTATTATCCAGAATGACACATTTCAGCTGAAACACATTTTTCTGCACTTTATGAGCAACTCGTTATGCAATCTCATTAGCTCCAAAGCTGAAGATGCTTAATCCTCTTTGATTGAGCTTGAAGTGATGTAAGGATGAATAGTACACTGAAAAAAATGTATTATTTTTAAATATTAAATAGTAGTTTAAAAAAAAGTCTAACTAAGCCACAAAAATTGTATAAATTTGATGCAAATGTGTGAAAATTATTAACAACTATAAGAAATGGTTTAAATAAAAATAGATTAGATGCAGTGCACAATTGATGCAGATTCTAGATTTTATTGCAGATAAGAAAAATTGTAGAGTACAGGTGAAAACATGGTCATTTTGTTAAAACAGTTGGGATTTATTTTCTACTTATTTAGTAAAATATAAAGTAGATGTTATTTTCCAAAGCTGACATCTAAATTTAAATAAGATAACATTTTTGTGAAGAAACAGCTAAAACTGTTCTTAAAATTAAAAAGTTCAGAGGAGTTGAAGAAACCATTTTGTGAAAACATAATTACATTTCTGTAGATTTGAATGAAAAAGTAAATTTGGAGGATGTAAGTTTTAAATTGACACTTCTGAGCCAAAATGTAAAAAAAAGCCCTTTAATAAAAGTTTGATAATAAATATGAGACATTTTTATTAAACCACTACAATCTGGTCGCAGGTTTACTCCAGTGGCCATTAATATTAATAAATATTCTTTACTTATAAAAACCCACAAAAAGTTTACAATGTTCATCAAAATGTGACCTGAATCCCTGGCGTCCACCTTGTTTCACTTTTCCTAAAGAAGACAGAAATCCTGAATTTGAAAAAAACTGTGTAATATTACATGAACTATGTATTATTTTAGCCTGCCATAAAGAATGATTTAAAAGCAGGACACCATGTGGACCAGACAGACATCGCAAAGTTATGTTTACAGAAAACTGGTTGGTTTAATCAGCTGTTACTTTTCTGGTGTCATTAGTATCATTAGACTACTCTCAGTAGAAATGTGAACTGTTGTTCTCTGTTGACTGTTAAACCTGGAATTGTAAAAATAAAGTGTTGAATTATATCTTTTTTGAACTGAGACTTTAGCCTTCCTCTAATCTACCCTAATCCAACGATGAACCCTTAATTCTGCCACAGATCTCATTTTAGAATCAAATGATTGTAAATATTGTACACATTCAGCAAAGAAAGAGGGAGAAACATGTTAATTTATGTTGAAATAAATTTATACATCACATCCTACGGCTCTCGAGGCATGATTAAAAATAGAGTGACTTTATATATATTTTTTTGTTTTAACCAAGCGTGTTGAGCCCAGCTCTGTGCAGTCCCCAGCCTATTAGATGAAGGTCAGCTTGAATCACATGCTGTTTCCCAAGGCTTTTCTTTCGTCTGCTTCACCACTGAGCCTCCAGACTGCATTAATGTACCAGCTTCCATCCAGAAAAAGCCCAATTACCACATCTGTAGATAGATAGGACTTATCTACTGTCCTCCAGAAAAAGAGCAAAGCAGTTCAAGGACAGCTGGAAGATGGCGCTGAGGATGAGACCATTGTCATCTCGCTTCCTCCTCATGGTGAGATTCGGCAGATGTGTCAGAGAGGAGGAGCTAGACCCAGTTGTGTGGATGGTGGGAGCAGGAGCTGGTGATCTGCCACTGAGCAAAGCTAATCAGTTCAGACAGGGCCAGAGAAGGGAAAGGTCAACCGTGACACGCCATTTTTGTGTAGAGAGCAGAAGACTGTCCTTTGTGGTGGTGTGATATAGTGTGTGTTCTCTGGCTACAGCAGTCAGAGTTAGAGACTGGTGTGAGTTGGCTGCAATGTTCAAAAGCACGAACAGGATCTGACAAGATCTTTAAGGAAAATTGACGTTATTATGGAAGTTCTAACGAGCACGGTTAATGAACTCAGCCAACAGCTCAGACAGACGTCACAGTAGAAACATCATTCAAAATTAAGGGATCAGATTTTGTAAAATATTCCAACAATCTCTACACTTCCTTAACATCCATCCATTTTCAGCCGCTTATCCAGAGTCGGGTCGCTAGGGCAGCAGCCTAAGTCGAGACGCCCAGACTTCCCTCTCGCCAGCCACTTGGACCAGTTATTCTGGGGGAATCCTAAGGCGTTCCCTGGCCAGCTGAGACATAGTCCCTCCAGCGTGTCCTGGGCCTCCCTTTAGGTCTCCTCCCGTTAGCACGTGCCGGGAAAACCTCACCAGGGAGGCATCCAGGAGGCATCCTAATCAGATGCCCGAGCCACATCAACTGGCTTCTCTCGATGTGGAGGAGCAGCAGATCTACTCCAAGCCCCTCCCAGATGACCGAGCTTCTCACCGTATCTCTAAGGGAGAGCCCAGCCCCCCCCCTGCAGAGATAACTCATTTTGGTCGCTTGTATCCGCAATCTCGTTCATTCAGTCACTACCAAAGTCACCATAGGTGAGGGTAGGAACGTAGGTCAACCGGTAAATCGAGAGTTTCGCCTTCAGCTCAGCTCTCTCTTCACCACGACAGACCGGTACAATGCCCGCATCACTTCACTCGCAGCACCAATCCGCCTGTCGAGAACGCGCTCCATTTATCGTCACTCCTGAGCAAGACCCTGAGATACTTTAACTCCTCCACTTGAGGCAGGACATCGCCTCTGACCTGGAGAAGGCATTCTACCCTTTTCTGATTTACTCTTTTCTATTTCCTGAACAATGTATCTATTTAATCAATAGGCCTTTTGCCTGCTTTCATCGGCTGTGTCTCTCACTGCGACAGGACGGATTATTTACTTTCAAATCTCCTCAGAGGGCCGAGTACACATCCCTACTGGCTAGCCTGGCGAACCATTCTTTATATGTGAATATATAGTCTGGCCACAAACCGTTGAAACAGCTCAACCACAAAGGTTGTTTTTCAAACAGTCTCCACACGTAACTGGCCAGCTCTAAGACCAAACAGAAAAGGACGTGTTTACGGATGTCAGTCAATAGTGCAGTTCCTCATACACCGTTGAAGAAATGGTATTTGATATAGCGCTTTCTAGAGTCCTAGTACCCCCAAAGGTGCTTTACAGCACAATCAGTCATTCACCCATGCACACACATTCACACCACAGCGATGATAAGCTACAATGTAGCCACAGCTGCCCTGGGGCGCACTGAGTCCCTTTGACCCCAACCAGCAAGCAATGTGGGTGTCGTGTCTTGCCCAAGGACACAACAGCAACATTCTCTGCCGGGAGCGGGATCGATCCTACAAAATTAATGACCAAAGTACCTCTATCTGCTCATGTCTCAAGAAAAGTTCAAGTCCAAATTGTTCACAGTTGATGCCAAAGCCGTTTCAAACGAGTGCAGATCCTGATCCGACGCCATCTTTGTATTTCTTTTCTCCGTTGCAGCTCTAGCTCGCCCAACCAACATAGAGCGCTGTGACTGGTCAGACACAAAACTGTTCAGGCCAATGGTAGACCTGCTGAGGCTACAGTGGAGAGTGGCTACACCAACCTGCAGAGTAAAATCCGTTGCTACTTCCACAGTTTGTCTACATTTCTACTAATCAGCTGCAACTTACGATTTTCTCTTTTACACTGGAGGTGAAGTTGCTTTCTAAAAGTTCCTTTTGACAGAAAAAGCAAACTTGTCACTTTTAGACCCTTCTGTTATCCAAGGTTTAGGAATTTTTTACTAAACTACTTGTAGTTTTTGCACAGCAACGATTTGGTGTTGCTCAGTTTCTATGGATTATTAACTTCAATAGGGATAGTTGTTACCGTGGAAACCCAACCGAACCACTAGCAGCAGCTGCTTTATGGTTTTGTCCTAACCTAGAAATAACATTATTAATAATTGTAATTTCACCTTCATTGGCACCCTTCCAAATGTCTTCAGAAGATTTGTGGTTTAATATTAATACTTCTACATGTTTCTGTTATCCTACAGTAGCAGGTCTTTGCAGGAGGATGATGTTTATCTGACTTGACCCCTTAACAGTTCAGGAATGCCGGTATAATCCTCAGCCTTTTAAAAAGACTCACAGCTAAACCAAATTGCTTCCCAGAACGGGAGGAAGCTGGATGTTAAGCCTTTAGCTGGTGGTCCATGAGAGTCCACAGCCAGGGAAGTGATCTCTCTGGATGCAGCTGTCTCTCTGTGTGAGCGTTAAATCCTCTGTCCTCATGCTCTCTCAGCAGATGGGTAACAGGAGGTGAGTGTGACCAATGGTGAGAACGTTGATATGTTATTGTTTCGATTCATTTTTTTTCTAAGATTTGACCACAGGATGTCCAACTCAGAATGAGATAAGCTGATTTTCAGTTTATTTTTTACAACAGAATGACTCGTTAGCATGAAATTGTTGAAATGTTGTCACAGAAAAGGAGGGGATTGCATAAGTGTATGCTGGTCATTGCATGTGGGATGGTGGATATCTTCCATCTGCTGAAATACTTTGCCTCCTTTCCAAAGCTTTCCCTCGGAGGAAGCTTGTGCCAAATCTGGCCACAGGAGTATCATTACTGAGTATTTCTGTATTTCTGCTGAACAAAAGGACATATACAATTGATGTTTATGGACATTTGCTCCAATAACAGGTTTCCAAAAACCGTAAATGAAAAGACGAAACATTGCCTTGATGTTTAGAATAAAATGTCCTTCATCCACTTTTTACAGGATTAAATAAAGAGGAAAAGTCCCTAAAGCAGAGAGTTAGGAAGTTGGGGATTGTTGGTGATGGTGCAGGATGCTGTGGGAAGGAAGTCAGCACTGCAGACAAAACTGGTGAAAAAAGACTAAATAAACCACTTCAGGAGCTTTGGTGGGAGCTAAAGGTCAAACCTTTGCACCTCCTTACTTTATCACATCAGGTTATTTTTGCACAGCAGAGAACATGTTGTCCAATATTCTAAAGTGTCTGCGTCACCTGCAGCTTCCTGTCCCTGCTCTTCCAAATGAATCACACCATCAAAGTTACTTGTGCCTTGAACTATTCTTTCATCTTTGATCCTTTGAGCTAAACAGCCACAGGATTTATTTTCTGTCTCTTCTTTTTTGGTGCCAAAAATAGAAGCTGAAGATCTGAAGGTTGTAAACTCAGTCGGGGGAAGGGGGGTGGGGGGCTGATTGGAAAGGGATGTTCTCTGCTACCTCCGTGTGACAGACAGAAAACAAGACAGGAGGAAGAATCGCAGAGCAGCAAGAGTTGTGCAGTGCGAGCGATGAGATATGACAGGTGGGAGAAATGTGTGTGTGTGTGTATGTGTGTGTGTGTCAGAGGGAGTCACACAGGGACTGCAAGCATCCAATCACCTGCAACACAACCTCACTGTGTTTAGCCTACATATGTCTACATCTGTTTTTAGGTCACAGCAAACCTATTTATGTGCAGATTTGATGTAGTAATAAAATGTTTTAGCGCGAGACACAAACTCTCAGACAGAGCGTGGTTGTCTGCCTCCATTGCTATAGCAACTGAGATGATCCTAATTTAGAGGAGCTGTGAAATTTTCTTCTTGTTTTAGAAACAAGCCCCCACGTTTCCCCTCTGTGGGGGAGACTGGCTCGATGAGAACTCGATGTTTCCTTCTGTATTTATGTTCAGTTTTGTAACAGAAACATTTTTTTCTTTGTGCTGGAGTGGGCGTATTGTTGTGGGACAAATAGCTGGATGGCAGATGCAGGAAGATGCTGCATCAAATGCTAGAAGTACACACAATTTGTGAATCACAAACTACAGGAAGTAGTCACAAAAACATACTCTGAATTTCTTTTCATGAATATGGACCTTGTACCACAGATTTTCTGTCAAATCACAGAAAAGACTAAAAATGTGCAAAACACAATATGCTTTAAAACGCCTAACCTTTAAAGATACTGTAATAGGGCCTTTTAAGTAATCAGATTTAATCGTGATCCGGGTGTTTCAGTGTGTTCGGTATTGCAGATAAATCAGTGGAAACCTGCTGCAAAATAATTAAACCAATCCTGAAATAAACACAGATCAAATCAAAGCAAAAGCAGCTGGTGTTCATTTGAGCAAAAAGACAAAGATGTAAACATAACGCTATGAGGCCAGTGTGTTTAATCAAATCATCTGATTTGGACTCTGATTGTTTCTGCATCCTGTCTCACAGCTTGAATTCCAGCATTACAGTTCTGTTGTTCACACCGTGGAACCGTGTTGATGTACTGTTCTCCGCAAGATTATTCTCTTCCATTTTTATCCAATTCATTCAGCCATTACTCAAGGCAGGAATGAAATTCTCCCTGCATTTTGAAGCCTCAGTGTGTGCCATCATAAGACCTGCATGTGCCACCCACTAACATCTGTCATCTTCCACGCTTCAGCTCTCCCGTCTCTTCATGCCCAGCCGAATGAGCAAATCCACCGTGTTAGTATCAGCAAATCTCCAATATTCTGCTGACACCTGAAGAAACTACTGATACTCCCTGCATTTAAGTATTCAGAAGCTTCACAGTGAATGCTGGTGACAATCAAGCAAGGCCCTGATTTCTACAAATAGTTAAATTATTATAAAAATTCTTTAACATTAAAAACTGCATTTTTTTCATGAACATTTAGAACAAAAATGGGTGTGAACAATCAAAAATAGAGAAAATGTACAGGGCTCAAAAAAGTTAAACTCAAAGGTGCAATAAGTAAGAACTCTACAGTGAAATAATCATAAAACAGTCTAAGTCGTAATAATGTTGGAACGAAGGTTATAACCTTCTCACTTAAAAAGTCTGAAGAAGGATGTAGTTATGGTTTACAATCTGTCCTGACTCCATATTGGTTCCAGAGCCAATCATATATGAGCACGTGGGGTTGCAAAGATTGTAAGGCACTGTACAGTCATTTGTAATTTTTTACTGACCAGTAAAAGCAGCAGCATTGTGGATAGAACGTTAGTGGGTAAAAGGAGCGACCCAGAAGTTACTTTTTGTTCCCTTAAGAATCTTTTGAATTTTTTTATTTAGTAAGTAAGTAAGTAAGTAAAAGTTTATTTATATAGCGCCTTTCACAGATATAAATCACAAAGCGCTGTACAACATGATAAAGATCAGGGCAAATACCTCTAACCAATACAAACATCCGAAAAACAATAGCAGTGATAAAATAGAAAATAAAATCATGAGTATAAACAAAGTGAAGGTGTGAACCCGAACAAAGCCATCTTTTAGAAACATTTAGGGAGGGAACGCCTGGATGAAAAGGTGAGTTTTTGGATGATTTTTAAAGACCTCTACAGTGTTAGCTTTTTTCCAAAGCGACTTACAAGTTGTTGTACCGTTAAAGGTGTGGAACAGTTTATTTTTGATAATAATAGGCCACTCTGAGTTGAACATGAAGGCTGAACATGAAAATAGTTTACTACACCTAATTATTGCATTAGCTTCTGAGAGGAAATAGATTGTGAAACGCTAGGATTAGAAAAGCCACACAGCAGAACTCCTTCAGGCTTGTGGAGAAGAAACATCGGTGTTGCAAAGCATAAGATTTTACCATCAAGAAATGGGTTTGACACAAATTTCAGCCTTCATGGGCAACAGTAGCTCAGGTTGTCCAGTAATTGGAAGATTGCAGGTTCAATCCTGGCTCCCGCCAGAGAAGGCCGCTGTTGTGTCCTTGGGCAAGACACAACTCACCTTGTCTGCTGGTGGTGGTTGGATGGACCGGTGGCACCAGTGTTCTGCAGTCTTGCTTCTGTCAGTGCGCCCCAGTGCAGCTGTGGCTACATTGTAGCTCATCACTATAAGATTGTGAATGTGTGTGTTAATGGGTGAATGACTTATTGTGTTGTGAAGCATCTTGGGGGGTTGTAGAACCTCACGAAGGTGCTATACATGTACAGTTAACTTGGTCTTTAAGTAAAAATTTTATAGGAATCATTCAGTGTAATGTTTCTTATGAAAAAAGTGGAAACCCAATGTTAATAGACTCAGATATGGTAAAAAGTCAGCCTTTATAAAGCATCTACTAGAGTCCAAGTCCAAACACCAAAGAAAAAATTAAGAAAAACATGAAAAAATTACTGAAGCCACTACAAGAAAAAGGCAAAATAACTAAAAAAATTTACAAACACTGGATCACTACAGCAAACACAATACCAAGAATCGACGGAACTCCAAAAATACACAAACAAAACACCCCACTTAGACCAATAGTAGACAGCATAGGTACACCAACATACAACAAGGCAAAAGAAATCAGCAAAATCATTAGCCCGTTATTACGTAACACAGATCAACACTGCAAAAATAGCATAGAACTGGCAAAAGAGCTAAAAAAACTACAATAGAAAATAACGACATACTAACTTCACATGACATCACATCCCTGTTCACAAAAACACCAACAGAAAACCATAGACATAGCAGTTAACTGAATCAGACAGGACAAGACTTTACATAAAAGAACAAACCTCACGGCAGATGATTTAGCACAACTGATAGGACTGGTAGCTAACTCCAATTATTTCACATACGATAACACAATATACAAACAACTGTAAGGCTTCGCCATGGGTAACCCGTTATCAGCCACCCTGTGCGAGTTTCTCATGGAAGACCTCAAACAAAAAGCCGCGAACGAAACTGTCAGCAAAGTAAAGAAAAACCTTTCCTGTGTTTTAAAAAAGAACCACCAATGCAGCCATAACTGTGAGATTTCATGAAATTGTAGCATTATAAAGCTAACAACAGCACCTTAGTCTCCTCATTTTTCCCCTCGTAGTTTCTTGTTATGAAACAAGTACACAAGGATAATCAGGAATACTCGCGTGAAAGTGTGTTTGGTGATAACGAGAAGGACTGGAGCACAGCGTCAAGTGGCAGGCATGAGGAAAAATGATGACATTGAGTCAATAAAAATAAAAGGACCATCAATAACCTGAAAAGAATGAAAGGCTACAAGAATAGCATTTTCAAAACACATCTGCCTGTCTGATATAGTCAAGTCGACTACGTACAGAGACAGAAGTCTGAGGAAGACGATTCCCAACAGAAAAGTCCCAAAAATTCTCAAAAACATCAAAAAGCTGAAACTTACTAGCCTGGCAACTGCAAGCTAGACTAAACAAATGTAATATTTAGTCTGGCAATGCTCCATTGACAGCTCTGAGTCGTGGGGCGGGTTCCACCATTGCCTTTCAAACGATCTCCGCATGCTAATGGACAATGTGCAACGTGATGTTCGAGATGAGCCAGTTCTGCGCAGATTAGATCACCGGTGATCGGTGTGCAGTGCATTCCGGTTAGATTTGTGTCTGACTTAACGCCGACTTGCTCTGACGTCATGCATGCGTAAGCAAAGATTACCTTGTGAGATCAAGGCGGCCACAGAATTTGGAGCAAGGCGCTGCAGTTGCTCTCAACCGGCTGCTAAACCTAGGGCTTGATGGGAAACGCCTGGCTCTCACCTGATCTAAGATCTGATTGGTTCACATTTTGATCCAAACATTCTGTGGAAAAAGGCAAAATGTTAGTTGGTCACATGTATTCTGTAAATCATGTTAAGTTGATGATGACAACTATAGGCCATAAAGAGAAATGTGTTTTGTGTTCTTTTGTCACGTTTCCTATGAGCACACTAAAGCTACAGCTGATAACTTTTACTTATTATTACAGTCATATCTCAGTATGCACATGTCTACAGTATATGATAAGTGTGGATGTGTGGATGTGTTTTGGTTGCTAACAGGCACCAGAATTAAAATAAAAAATTATACAAGTGTGAACGCTAACGCGATATCTTCAGCCATCGTCACCCGCGAGCTACACATATAGGGAAATCTGTCCGACTTCAGTTCCAGCTTTCAGCCACTCCCCCTGCTGCGCCCGTCTGCTCTCGTCTCTTTCCCAGGCGAGGCGCTGCTCAATTCAAACATGGCCGTAGTCACCACAACAGATGTCGGTAAATGAGGCGGTCCGCTGTTGAAGAAGGCAAAAATACATCCTTTTAGTAAAAAATAACTTAAATACATCTATCTGCTCCTGAATCTAATAAAGCCCAAGTCCAAAAAGTCCAGCATTGAAGTAAAAGCCGTTTCAAACGAGCTTTCACCATTTTGTTCCACTCAGTTGCATCATCCCGCCTACCAGACGAATAGAGGACCCTGACTGGCCCACATGCACTGTGATTGGTCCACAAAGCAGATAGAACTCTGTGATTGACCCACCATTTTGGACCAATCACAACTCTATGTGTTTTGAAACCCCTATGGAGAGATGTGATTGGGCAGCCAGAATGCTGCTAGGGCTGTGGAGGTTCCGATGGAGCGTTGCTAGACCAAACTTTGTAAAGCAAGAATTTGGTCTAGTTCACTAGACTAGAAACTTACCTCACATGCAGGAACCTTTAATACATAGATGTGAAGTACACACTTTTTTTTTGGTTGATTGGATCACTGTTGTCTTGTTTCTAATGACTAAAGTCTGGAAACTCGAACCAACTGGAATTCTCTGCTTCTTCCATAGGAAAAAGACTTCTTCATAACAGGCTGCTACTTGCAGGTCAATCAATCAATCAATCAATCAATCAATCAAAGCTTTATTTATAAAGCGCCTTCCGCAACCCTGTCAGGAAGCCCAAAGCGCTGAACATGGTACAGTTGTAAGTAAATATATTGAATAAATCAACAATAAAAGAAATTCAAATTACAAAATACAAATTACAAAATACAAAATGGAAATTACAAGATAGATTAAACAGTCTGGTAAAGGACAAATGTGTGAAACACATTTGGATTGAGTGGATGGATTGAGTGTACCAATGAAAACTGTGGAATGGATTCAACATAAAAGAGGGCCAAAATCAAACATGTTCTGGAAACGCCAAGCGGAGGAGGTGTGTTTTTAGGTGATTCTTAAAGACTGGCAGAGAAGGGGACAGCCTAACTGAGGGTGGCAACTGGTTCCAGAGTAACGGTGCTAGGACTGAGAAAGCCCGGTCCCCACGGGTACGACACCTAGACCGAGGGACAGCGAGGAGGCCTTGGTCAGAGGAGCGCAGAGCACGTGATGGGGAATGTTTGTTCAGGAGAGTGGCCAGATAGGGGGGAGCACCACCCTGGAAGAAATGATAAACAAAGACGAGTATTTTGAATTGTGAGCGATAGCAAATCGGAAGCCAGTGCAGGGAGGCCAGAACTGGACTGATGTGGTCCCGTTTCCTGGTCCCAGTCAGGAACCTGGCAGCGCTGTTCTGCACAACCTGTAGGCGACGCAGTGTTGACTGACACAACCCTGCGTAGAGAGAGCTGCAGTAGTCAAGCCGAGAAATAACAAAGGCATGCAGTACCCGCTCCAGGTGGGCTCTCGACAGCATATGCTTGATTTTAGCAAGGCGTCTCAGGTGAAAGAAACTGGACCGGATCACAGAATTGATGTGAGCATCAAATTTAAGTCCTACATCAAGTTTCACCCCCAAACTGGTAACAACTGGTTTTGAGTACGGAGAAAGAGGGCCAAGATCAGCATAACGATCCACATTCCTGCTGTTGGGGTGAAAAACAATGAGCTCTGTCTTTCCCTCATTCAGATGTAGATAGTTGGACATTAGCCAAGACTTCACCTCATTAACACAGGAGACAAGGGACTGAATAGAGTGACCTTTCTCCTGACACAATGGAGAGTAAATCTGGCAATCGTCAGCATACAGATGGAATGATAGGCCATGTTTACGAAAGATTGTCCCCAGAGGTAGCAGATAAATGGCAAACAAAAGTGGACCAAGGATCGACCCCTGCGGGACCCCCCAGCGGAGCCCCTCCCAAGAAGAAAAAACATCACCCAGTTTAACACAGAATGTCCTGTTGTGGAGATACGATCTAAACCAATCCAGAGCTGACCCTTTGATCCCAACCCATCGTTCCAAGCGATCGAGTAGAATCGCGTGGTCAACTGTGTCGAAGGCTGCTGTCAGGTCTAACAACAGAAGCAGCACAGATGTTCCCTGATCTAGTGATAGGTAGATGTCATTTAGGACCCTCAGTAGAGCAGACTCTGTGCTATGGCCAGACCTGAACCCTGACTGGAAAACCTCAAACAGATCAGAGTCAGCTAAATGTGAGACCAGCTGCTGATAAACAACTTTCTCAAGCAGTTTAGATGTAAAGGGCAGGGTAGAGATAGGCCTGTAATTTTCTATCACAGAGACATCAGCACCAGGTTTCTTCAGGGTCAGCCGAATAACTGCTGCTTTCAAAGCGCTGGGACAACACCTGTGCTGAGGCTCCCATTGATAATCTGACCAAGTGAAGGGCCAAGGCACGGAAAGGCAGCCTTCCAGAGACGAGGCGGTAGAACATCAAGTGGAGAGCCAGATGGCTTCTGCCTCGCAACTAGCTTACTCAGCTCAGAGTATGAAACTGTATTGAGGAAGCTCAGGGTGGGTGGTGATGGAGGAACTGGAAGAGGGTCAACAGAGTTACCAGAAATAGCTGCTCTAATGCCCGACACTTTATCAACAAAGAATTTGTGAAAAGCTTCAGAGTTTCCAGCAGCTGTAGGAGACATGGAGCTAGGCTCCTGATACACCAGAACAGAGTTTAGTGTTTTGTAGAGAATCCTGGGATTCTTGGAGTTTGTCTCAATGATGTCTGCAAAATAGGCAGTTCTAGCAGCCCTCACAGCATCCTGATAAGCAACCAGAGATGCTCTGAACAACTCACGCGAGACCTGTAGGCCATCCTTTTTCCACTTTCTCTCAGAGGATCTACACGCCCGCCTGCAAGCCCGTGTGACATCAGAGAGCCATTGCTCCCTCCTAGGTCGAGACTTGCACAGTTTGAGACGGGCAACCACGTCCAGGACCTGATTACAAAGTACATCAAAGTGTTGTGAATAGTGATCAACGTTAGATGGATCTGGGTTAAAGGTCTCTAACCTTACAGACATACAGTCCACAAACTTTGAAATAGTTTCTGCATCCAGGGCTCTGAACCTAGTAGCGGGAGCTTCACACACAGGGACAGGACATGGCAACGTAACATCACAGAGTATTGGAGAGTGGTCAGGGAACACAGGAGGCAAAGTCACAAGGTTCATGACGGGTAGGCCATAAGAGATAACCAGGTCCAGGATGTGACCCCTGGCATGAGTTGGGGATGATACCCATTGAGTTAGATTGAATGAATCTAGCAAATTAAAAAAACCTTTAGCAAGCACATTATCAGGACAGCAGATATGGATGTTAAAATCACCAAAAAATAGGACATAATCATATTTTAGGATGCAGTCAGCCACAAGATCACAGAAATCATTAAGGAAGTTAGAGTCAGTCTTTGGAGGCCGATAAATCAGCACAACGAGCAGGCGGGGGGAGATGCACAGTTCAAATAAGCACAGTTCAAAGGAAGAAAATGACATGGTGGGTGTAAGCTGTTTACAAGAAAAGCTGGATTTAAAAACAACAACCAGCCCTCCACCTCTGCCCCGTGGTCTGGGGGTATTAAAACACGAGCAGCCAGGTGGTACGAGTTCGAGTAGGGCACTTGTGTCACCAAACGGGATCCAGGACTCACAGATGCAGAGAAAACCCAGGTATTGCTGAATAAAAAAGTCACGAAGAATAAAAGTTTTGTTCAGCACAGACCTGGCATTGACCAGACCAAACCGGGTCTGCGGCGGGGCTGCAGCACCGAGATCGCGCACAGGCCCAGTCTCATTTAACTCTGTGCCCGTAACCGAGCGCAGATTCTCCCAGCAAACCCCAGTCTGGCGAGATCTTCGAGCCGATCGGCCGTGGCGCGGTGCCGGTTCACCCTCAGAGCCGGCCGAGTTCCCTGAGCAGGGCGCCAAGTAATCCAGGAGACATCTCGGAACCATCGGGTCAGAAGCTGGGCCGGATCGGGCCAGCCGCTTGTTCAGGGATCCAGGCCGACGTCTCACGCGCCGGCTACCTCTCTTTCCTCGTCTTCTCTCGAGCTGGGGGGGACAGAGGGCCGACACATCACGGCTTGGGTGGAGAGAGCACGCGGGCAGTTCAACCAGCAGCATCGTCCGTGAGGTTCATGGCTCGCACAGCCCGGTTCCCAGCGCGCGCTGCCCGCTACATCAACGGAAAGACGAAGCCTCAGCAGCGCAG
Organism: Nothobranchius furzeri; assembly: GCF_043380555.1. Taxonomy (NCBI): domain Eukaryota; kingdom Metazoa; phylum Chordata; class Actinopteri; order Cyprinodontiformes; family Nothobranchiidae; genus Nothobranchius; species Nothobranchius furzeri. The sequence goes on from NC_091756.1 coordinate 32,492,646, forward strand.
CTCGATCATATGTCAGCAGAGGATCCACACCATTCAAAAAAGGGATCAGCGACAAGAAAAGTGCATAAAAGCCAACAAAACGCCAATAAAAACCAATAAAAAGCAAGGTATCAGTGCGTAAAGAGGACGAGCAGCTCGCAGCGTGACCGTGCGCAAGCGCCATCTTACTCTCTCGATCCTCTCCCATTAACATCTGAAGCATCAGGTGACAGGTGAATAAACTCTACAAACTACACACTTTGAGTATTTTCTCAACACACACTTAAATAAAAATTTCAAAAGCCTCCAGCTTGAATTGTCTTCTGAAAACAATATTTCTAAAATTAAACCATCAACTTTCTTTTCATGAAAATCAGAATGATTAAAAATCCCAAGACCTGGGTTGTATGTGCATGTGTGAGCATGAGGGAGGGAGCGTGTGACTGTGTTTGTGTATGACTGTATATGTCAGGTGGGGCCTTTGGGTCCTCCCCTCTCCTGGAACTTCTCTTGATGATATAGATCTTTGTCCCCCCTCCCCCTGCCACACTTGGTGTGGGGGCTTGTGCCATGGTCTGCCTGAGTGTTCGTGGCAACCGGGTCTGGGGGTTTAAGATTTTGGCATCTGCCTGATAGATCCCAGTGGCTGCCTGGTGGGGTCTGGGTCCCTGGGCTCTGCTGGGTCCCCGGCGGGGGTGGTCACCCCTGGGTCCCGGGTCGCTGGGTCCCGGGCTCTGCCGGCTAGGGGGTGGGAGGCTGCGGGCGGGCCTGTGGGCTTGCCGCTGATATCTCCAGGGACTCTGCCGGCTGCTGGTTGTGGCCCCCCGGGGCGATCCTCTGTGCCTATCGAGGGGGGCGGGGGCCTTTCTGGTTGCAGTCTCCTTGGGGTTCCTGCATTCTGGGGCAACGCCTGGATCTCTGGGACTTGGAGCTCCCCCCGTCTCCTGCGCATCTTTGGGGGGCGGATCTGTGGTCCCTCACACTCTCTGTTGGACGCTCCTATAGAGAAACCTTAAATAAACAAGCGCGTGTACACACACAGGTGCTCACATGGTGCTCTCAAAAGTATGGGCTTGGGCACGTTCAACACATGTCTTAAGACTATGGGGGGCACTTAATGCATTGTGATTTATTATCGTGATTCTTCAGTTAAGCAATGTTGATTATATATATATATATATATATATATATATATATATATATATATATATATATAGTTTTTTTTTGTTTTTTTTTCATCAAGTTGACGCAGTGATAGGTAGATCTTGTTGTATTGTTGTTGTGTCCCTTTTTTGTGTCCTTTTTTTTTTTTTGTCTTTTTCTGCAGGTTTAGAAGCAGACTCTTGTTCATTGTTTATTTTTGTGGAACCCCCCCCCCCCACCTCCTCTCTCCCCACCTTTTCTTTTCCTTTCTCTTTCACCTCTGTCTCCGTGTCTGGTTGGAATTACAAAGCATTCAACAACAATAACAATAAAGTTTTAAGTATCAGGCGTGACATTAAAAGCAAACGCTTTGATGCTCCACCTGAGAATAAATCTGTAAGGCTTGTCACCAGCATTCAGACATCAATTCTGCTTGCTTCACAGCCAGACAGGACACGGTAAAAAAATAAATAAATAAAAAAATCCCAAGACCATGAGAGCGTAAAGACAAACATGTTGAAACAAAACACAATAATTAAAACTCATTCTTGTTTTTGTGTCTGCTGCCAGTAAGCAGCATGGCTCCCTGTTGGATGGTGGTGTATTATCATCCCAGTGTCATTTCCTGCTTGTAAACTGCAGAGACCCCTGGGATGCCTATCAAGCACTTCTCATAATCAGCGTTGTTACTTTCATTTGGGCTCTAATGAGTTTCTGTAACAAGCGGGGGAATAGAAGCTGCTGCTGAAGAGCTTGTGGCTCCTCGGAGCTCCCTGACAGCAAGAAGGCAGAGCTCCATCTGAAGCTTCGATGCGGGAGATGACTTTCCTGCACCATCCTGACTACTTTACCTAAATGCTTCCTTGTTTGGCTGAGGCAGGCAGAGATTCGTCTTTAACTTTTTAAACAAAAGTGGGCGAGACTTCCTTCTTTGAGAGAAGCCAGTCCCATAAAGCACCCCCCTCCCAATAGCTTGACCTTTACGAGTAGAAACACTCCTAATCGATGCTTCCATTTGCAGCCATGCTCAGTGAGCACCCTGCAGTCAGGTTTCTGATTAGTGTGAGGGTGTACTAAGGCTCCTGCTGGGACATATAGATTTTGTATTATTGAGAAAGCAGTCTATTAGAGGATGGCCACCTTTTTAGTGGAGTTCTTTTCTACGTGGTGAGGGGTTTAGGGAGTAGAGCTACAGCCCTTCATGTCTTTTGTGATTTTTTTTTTTACTTTGACTCAATGATATACATGATTAAATGAAAATTAGTTTCATTCTAGAACACATTATTGGGTTTTCTAGCAATTACGGTGAAACCTTTTTTCAATTCAATTCAATTCAAGTTTATTTATATAGCGCCAAATCACGACAAGAGTCGTCTCAAGGCACTTCACATAATAAACATTCCAGTTCAGGTCAGTTCAGAATCAGAATCAGAATCAGAAAAGGTTTATTGCCATTGTCAGTGAACAAGCAGTTCACAAACTAGGAACTTGTTTTGGCACTAATGTGATACATATAACATGAATAATAAATTTCAGAAATAGAATAAGTAGAATAAAATATAATAAAACTAGCATAAAACATTCAGCAATCAAAAAGGCAGGTAATGGTAACATGGCCGGTAACGTGACGTTATATCAAGTACAGCAGACGAACATGGTTGTGTATTTATAAGCTGTTGACAAGTCTAACGGCAGATGGAAAGAAGCTGTTCTTATGGCGGGAGGTTCTGGTCTGGATGGACCGTAACCTCCTACCTGAGGGAAGCGGCTCGAAAAGTCTGTGTCCCGGGTGAGAAGGGTCAGCTGCTATCCGGCCTGCACGCCCCCGAGTTCTGGAGACTTACAGGTCCTGGAGAGATGGAAGGCTGCAGCCAGTCACCTTCTCAGCGGAGCGCACAATGCGCTGCAGTCTATTTTTGTCCCTCACTGTGGCTCCAGCGTACCACACAGTGATGGAGGAGGTGAGGATGGACTCAATGATGGCCGTGTAAAACTGCACCATCATCTGGGCCGGCAGCTTGGCCTTTTTCAACTGCCGCAGAAAGTACATCCTCTGCTGGGCCTTTTTGATCAGGGAGCTGATGGATGGCTCCCACCTAAGGTCATGTGTGATGGTGGTTCCGAGGAAGCGGAAGGAGTCCACAGTGGTGACGGGGGTGTCCGTCAGGACGAGGGGGAGAGATGGGGCTGTGACTTTCCTGAAGTCCACAATCATCTCCACTGTCTTCTGAGCATTGAGCTCCAGATTGTTGCTGCTGCACCAGTACACCAGCCGTTCCACCTCCCTCCTGTAGGCGGACTCATCACTGTCAGAGATGAGCCCAACGAGGGTGGTGTCGTCCGCAAACTTGATCAGTTTAACAGAGTCATGGCTCGAGGTGCAGCCGTTTGTTTACAGGGAGAAGAGCAGAGGAGAAAGTACACAGCCCTGTGGGGATCCTGTGCTAATTGTCTGAATGGTGGAGACATTCTTCCCCAGCCGCACGCACTGCCTTCGGGCCGTCAGGAAGTCAGTGATCCACCTGCAGGTTGAATTGGGTACGTTGAGCATGGAGAGCTTGTCCTGGAGCAGAGCAGGGAGGATGGTGTTGAACACAGAGCTGAAGTCCACAAACAGGATCCTAGCGTAGGTTCCCGGGGAGTCCAGGTGCTGCAGGATGAAGTGGAGGGCCAGGTTGATGGCGTCGTCTACAGACCTATTAGCTCTGTATGCGAACTGCAGAGGGTCCAGGAGGGGGGAGGTGAAGGACTTGAGATGAGGGAGGACCAGGCACTCAAAAGACTTCATGACTGCAGACGTCAGCGCCACAGGCCTGTAATCATTCAGTCCAGTGACATGAGGTTTCTTAGGCACAGGAACAATGGTGGACAGCTTAAAGCAGGCTGGAACATGGCAGGTCTCCAAGGAGATGGTAAAGATGTCCGTGAAGATTGGAGACAGTACCTCTGCGCAGTGTCTCAGGGTTGCGGGGGAGACACCGTCCGGGCCCGGGGATTTCCGAGGGTTTTGCTTATGATTCATTAAGCCAATCAGAAATAATGTTTCCTATATAAGGAACCCAGCAAATTGCATCAAGTCACTGACTAGTGTCAGTGACTATACAGTAATCCTCGTACTCGTAGCAAGCATAAAGCGACAGTGGAGAGGAAAACTCCCTTTTAACAGGAAGAAACCTCCAGAGAATCCCGGCTCAGTATAAGCAGCCATCCTCCACGACTCACTGAGGGGTTTAGGGCGTAGAGCTACAGCCCTTCATGTCTTTTGTGATATTTTTTTTACTTTGACTCAATGATATACATGATTAACTGAAAATTAGTTTCATTCTAAAACACATTATTGGGTTTTCTAGCAATTACGGTGAATTACGGTGAAACCTTTGTCGGAAAGTAGAAGTATCGTTAATAACAGGAGGGAATCTGTAATTAAAATACAAATACATGAAAGAGACAAAAGCAGGGTGAACCCTGTTTATACTGGCTTACTTTAAATATTTCACACCAGTTTGAATTAATTAGCATTTCAGAATAGCCTAATCGGTATCAGGCAAAATTTTGGGATCATGTAAGACCTGTGTGGGCTGGTTTTGCTTTGTTTTGCATCCACGGATGAAATTTATATTAAAGAAATGACTGAGACACCTACTGACCTGTGAGGCCCTTTTTAAGGTAAAACTATTTATACTGATAATTTGTAAAAATCTGACGCATCTAATTATAAATGACCAGCTCTTGTATAGAGTATTCAGCCCATTTATTTAAAGCTGCGATGGCAAATTTGAAAAACAAATGAGCTTAAAAATTGTTTTCAAGCCTCCTAACAACGGTCTAACATGGTATAGCTATAAATATATTGTGGAAAAGAGAAAAATGGAAAACATAATTAAAGCTTTACTCTTGAATTTGTCTAAAAACCTTCTCCTGTAACATGTTTCAGACAAAAAGCAACAACTGGACCATCCGATTGTCGGTCTCGCTGCACTTTTTTGGGTCCTCTATTCATTACACAGTGATCACAGCTGAGCACCACTAGTGTGAGAGGCTCTCCGCTCAATAAAACCAGAGAAGAAGAAACAGCCGGCTGCTACCATTTTATCTTAAGGACAAACTACCCGAATCCCAAACCGAAATACACCATTGAAGTCACGGGCAACAAAATACATTTGGATGTGGAAAATGGCGACTGGTGTTTAGCACTATCTTGTTTCATCTGGCGTTGAGGGTTTCTGGTTTCGGTAGAAACGTCTTAGGGAAGATACCCAAGGGGAGGACTGTGTTCCGTGACCATGTTTGCATTCAAAACCTTGTTCTGCAGATTCACTATAACAGCTTTAAAGGACAAACAAGTGAGCTGCCTGTTGGATGTGACGTGTAGCCAACCAGAAACCGTGGAGCGAGGAGAATCAGCAAACGAGGTGCACTGCTGCATGATTATGTATACAGGCTTCAACTGTAGTTTCATATTACCATATAGTTCATATCTTTTCTTTTTAGTCTTTAGGAATGATTACTGTAAAGTATAGTAATAGTCCAATTCCTTACTTGTGCATATGACAATAAAGCTTTGATGTGATTTGAATCTTCCTCCTTCATCATGTTTGTTTGCTTCTAAGTCACGTTTGAACTCTAGAGTTTTTGCCACATTTCTGGTCTGGGGAATATTTGTTTGTGAAATGGGCATGGCCACATATCATATCCCTATCCATGATTTTTTTTATTGCCAGGTCTCCCCAGTTCCTATTGTCTGTTATCAGGGAGATCATGGAGTAGAACCGCTGCTCCTCATCATCAAAGATTGCTGTAAAGACATTGACTCGATGCAATTTGCTGGGTTCTTTAAATGGGAAACTTTTTAATGATTGGCTAAATAACTAAAGTGTATTGGAACATTTACTTTGTGAAGTGCCTCGAGACGACTCTTGCTGTAATTTGGCGCTATATAAATAAACTAAATAGAATTGAATCGTTAAAAAGAGTCAGCTGATGGGGTCTGATTTGAATGGATTTGGTAGGATTCATTTTCACCCCCACCTGGAAAATTTTTCTTCTGGGAATTAATAGACTAACAGAACTCACTGGAAAACTTGGAACGCCTTAGGAACTCTGGTTTTGGGTTTCCACCTCGAACCTGCCACCCACACAACCCAACTATGAATCATCAGAGCAAAATGGAAGGATGGCTAGATTATGCAGACGTATAATTTTATAGAGATTTTCATGGAATAATTGGACCTAGTACAACATTTAGAATTTATGTTTATTATTGACAATCTAGGGTTGTACTTTTGGAAAGCACTCAACACATGATTGATAACAGTTAAGGATCTTTATTTACGAGTTAGGTTGTGTGGTATGTTCCAACGAATAAAATGTTATCTTTTCAGTGGTCTAGTGGTAAAATGTTCACCCTGGGAATGAAAGATCAGGGTTCAAAACCTGGTTGGTTCGTACCAAAGATTTTAAAAATGGGATCCAATGCTTCCCTGCTTGACACTCAGCTTTAAGGGGTTGGATTGGTGGATAAACCACCAAATAGTTCACTGCTCCCCATAGGGATGGGTCAAATGCGGAGATGAATTTCACCAGAGTGTGATGACTAATGGGCCATTCCCATCTGTACCGGGTCGGCCCGGGCCGGGTAGCCCCAGTCGGCCCCAGCCTGGCCCGGTTGATTCCACACATCCTTGTCTTAAGCCCATGTGGGCTGATTCTACCCACCAATCAGAGGCTTGCTCTAATGGAAGGTGTGAATTTGCTGTCAGCAGTGGGTGTGTTGGCCCTGGTCGGCCTGAAGCAGACCCCCTCGAGAAGAGGGCTGAGAATGAGCCTTGGTTGGCCCGGAAAAATACCAGGCCACCCAGATATGTAAACAACCTACGCTACCCGGCCCGGGCCGACCCGGTACAGATGGGAATGGCCCATAATGGGGCTTTCACTTGAAGTAAGTCGGGATAGGGCAGCCCTAATCTGTGTGAAGTAGGATTCCCATTTTCCCCATTAAGACGAGACACATGTTCCCATTTGTTACAGATTATGTAAAGACTGATTGAAACTGATTCAGCAGAGAAAAGAACATCTACGTAATCATCGCTAGATTTCTATTATTTTTGGTTTGATTATTTGCTCTGCCAATTGCAGAATGTCCATGAAACATGCATTTATATAAACATGTTAAATTCATGGCTAAAGAAGAAAAACACAATTTATAAATAAAATTCACAGTTTGATGGAATAATTGTTTTCCATACTTCAACTACTGCTGGAAACAAAAGGCTTGTAGAGGAAACCCAAAAATAAATTGTGAAACAGTTTTATTATGTTATTAAAATGTGATTATGTGAGAATAGGATTATCCCTGACCCCCACAGCATCTATCTTCCATCCATGTGACCTTGTGGAATCAATTTTAACCATCCAGACCACTTTAAAAAGCCTTCAATGAAATAATTGATTTTCCATATTCTTGATTGTGGACCCAGTTGCTTCACGGATTGCTCACATGTTCTGTGTACGTGTCTGAAGTTGCTGCAAATTAAGGTGCAAAGACAGTGAAAGAAACTGGACTTCACAAGCAAAGCTCATTTACAAACATGGAGTCTTTTCCTCTTTCTGTGTGATTTCACCAAATTTATGATGCAAATTACTGACAGCTTTGCTGTTTTACTGCAATCACAGCTCAGTTCATTTACCTTGTTTAATTTAATAAAATCACACTCTACAATTAGAGTCAAGAGGAAGGTTTCAGCCTTATTTCATCATTCATTTATGAAAATAAATGCACCATCATCCGTTTCTTTCCATAGAAACATTATATTATATTGTGAATATAATCTCAGACTTTCTGAATTTGTGATCAGTACAACCGTTCAACATCGTTCTGATAAGTTTGACGATTTAAAACTTTGATAAATTATGGGTTCAGCTAACATATAAACTGACAATTATTCCAGTTTTTTTCTCTGTAATTAGATCAAAATTGCAATAGTATGACCAATTACATACTACATGGCCAAATAAAAAGTTGCCACCAAAATAAAATTAATATTTTGTTGGACCACCTTAAGCTTTGACTAAGACACACATTCGCTCAATAAGCTTGTGCAATGTTACCAAATTTATCTCCATCTAGTGTTGCATTCATAATTCACCAAGATCTTGCATTGATGATGGTAGAGTCTGACCACTGCACAAAGTCTTCTCCAGCGCACCCCAAAGATTCTCAATGGGGTTAAGGTCTGGATTCTGTGGTGGCCAGTCCATGTATGAAACTTGTATCTCATGCTCCCTGAACCAGTCTTTCACTGTCATGGTCTGCGTCAGCCCCCTTCCTTTATGTTCCTCCTGGTGTCCTCCAGCCCTCTCTAGATTCCCTCTTGTGTCCCTTTGTTCCCCCAGCTCCCCTTGTGCTCTCTTAGCGCCCTCATGTGTCCTTGTCTGCATCCCTGTTATGTGTCTTATGTTGTAGCCCTTTGGCGCCCTCTTGTGTCCTTTTTCTGTGTCAGTTTCTGTGTGTCAGTTTGTGTGTCAGTCTAGTGTCTGATGTTATCTTTTACTGTTTCCTCCCAGGTCAGCTCCAGCCTCGTTGTCCCCAGCTCAGTGTGTGTGTATGTACCATGTCCTCCTCCAGCTAGTTTGTGTTAGTCCTTCCCTCTGTCTTTAGGAAATTGTTGTTTAGTTTTGTGTTAAGGTATTTGCCATCCTCTGTTTCTGTTTTCCCCATTGAGTTGATTAGTGTCACCTGCCTTCCCTCCAGCAGCTCACCCCACACACCTGCTTCCTGTTTCCCTGATTGCTCCTCCCAGTGTATTTAAGCCCTGTCTGTCTCTGTGTTCTTGTCGGTCCATTGTTGTTCTTGTCAGCCTCGTCTCGTTCCTGTTCCTAGCTTCTAGTGATTCCAGTGGTTTCCAGTGTTTCTAGTTCTCTGAAGTTTTTGATTACTCAGTTTAGATTTTTTGGATTTTTTTGGTTTGGGCTCCCTGCTTCTTGGACTACTCCTAATAAAGGATTTTATTTTCATCATCCACCTCCTGCCTCGTTCATCTGGTTTTCTGCATTTTTGGGTCCTAAAACATCCTACCACATCAAATCCTGACAGAATGGACCGACCACCAACACAGGACCCAGCGGGAACTCCAGGTACACAGGAGATCTATTACGATGGTGATCCAGACCTTTGTGTGGAGTTCATTCGGAACTGTGCCCGTTGTTTGGACTTGAAATCCTCAGAGTTCGACAAGGTGTCGTATATGGTGCTTTGGTTGAGGGGTAAGGCCTTGCAGTGGGTTGCTGACCACTTTGACATAGAGGATCTTAGGGCGGTGTCGTTTTGGGACTTTGCTGCATTGCTCCTCCGCACTTTTGGCCGAGATCCTCCTCCACTAGTCGCTCATGCCACCTCAGCATCTCAGATGGGTTACACCGCCACACCCTCACCAGGTCCTGACAGCGCCACCACTTACTCTCCGGTGGGCTGTCATTCCTCCTCAATTCCTGCCAGTGTCCTCTCCATACCTCAGCTGAGCCAAGAAAAACCACGCCGACGACGCCGCAACCCTCCTGCTCCGGCGGTGGTCCCGGTGGACGCATCGCCTCCTGCTCCGGCGGTGGTCCCGGTGGACGCATCGCCTCCTGCTCCGGCGGTGGTCCCGGTGGACGCATCGCCTCCTGCTCCGGCGGTGGTCCTGGTGGACGCATCGCCTCCTGCTCCGGCGGTGGTCCCGGTGGACGCATCGCCTCCTGCTCCAGCGGTGGTCCCGAGGGTCGCATCGCCTCCTGCTCCGGCGGTGGTCCCGAGGGTCGCATCGCGTCCTGCTCCAGCGGTGGTCCCGAGGGTCGCATCGCGTCCTGCTCCAGCGGTGGTCCCGAGGGTCGCATCGCGTCCTGCTTTGACTGATGAGGTCCAAGAGGTCCCGGTCCCGGCCCAGCCTGTCCAAGAGGCTCCGGTCCAGCCCATCCATCTGGACCCGAAGTCGATGGTGGTCAACGGCCCTTCCTGTTCCGAAGTCGACGCCCCTTCCTGTTCCGAAGTCGACGCCCCTTCCTGTTCCGAAGTCGACGCCCCTTCCTGTTCCGAAGTCGACGCCCCTTCCTGTTCCGAAGTCGACGCCCCTTCCTGTTCCGAAGTCGTCGCCTCTGATGACGACATGTCCAAAGTCGTCGCCTCTGATGACGTCTCCCCTGACGTCGTCGCCTCCCCTGACGTCGTCGCCTCCCCTGACGTCGTCGCCTCCCCTGACGTCGTCGCCTCCCCTGACGTCGTCGCCTCCCCTGACGTCGCCGCCTCTCCTGACGACGTCGCCTCTCCTGACGACGGCTCGTCTGACGACGTCGCCTCTCCTGATGTCGGCTCGTCTGACGACGTCGTCTCTGGTCTGATGTCTCTTCTGTCTCTAGTTCCAGTGGTGATTCTGAAGGTCGCACCGGTCGAGCCTGTGTCCCCAGCCCAGCCTGCAGGGCGCCTCTACTGCAGGCGCCGCCCTCCAAGGGACTGTCGTCACCTCCTCATCTGCCCCAGGCGCAGGCCTCCAAGGGTCCATCCTCGTCTCCTCATCTGCCCCAGGCGCCGACCCCCAAGGGTCCATCCTCGTCTCCTCATCTGCCCCAGGCGCCGACCCCCAAGGGTCCATCCTCGTCTCCTCATCTGCCCCAGGCGCCAGCTTCCCAGGGCCCGTTGCCTCCTCATCTGCCGCAGGGGCAGGCCTCCTCACTCTGCTGATCCCTGTCGCCTCTCCTGTGGTCCCTCGGTTCCTCTGGGCCCTCCCTCCGGGTCCCCCTCCTCCCGCCCTGCTCCTGGTTCCTGTGGGCGTCTGGGATCCGCCCTTTGGGGGGGGGGGGGGTACTGTCATGGTCTGCGTCAGCCCCCTTCCTTTATGTTCCTCCTGGTGTCCTCCAGCCCTCTCTAGATTCCCTCTTGTGTCCCTTTGTTCCCCCAGCTCCCCTTGTGCTCTCTTAGCACCCTCATGTGTCCTTGTCTGCATCCCTGTTATATGTCTTATGTTGTAGCCCTTTGGCGCCCTCTTGTGTCCTTTTTCTGTGTCAGTTTCTGTGTGTCAGTTTGTGTGTCAGTCTAGTGTCTGATGTTATCTTTTACTGTTTCCTCCCAGGTCAGCTCCAGCCTCGTTGTCCCCAGCTCAGTGTGTGTGTATGTACCATGTCCTCCTCCAGCTAGTTTGTGTTAGTCCTTCCCTCTGTCTTTAGGAAATTGTTGTTTAGTTTTGTGTTAAGGTATTTGCCATCCTCTGTTTCTGTTTTCCCCATTGAGTTGATTAGTGTCACCTGCCTTCCCTCCAGCAGCTCACCCCACACACCTGCTTCCTGTTTCCCTGATTGCTCCTCCCAGTGTATTTAAGCCCTGTCTGTCTCTGTGTTCTTGTCGGTCCATTGTTGTTCTTGTCAGCCTCGTCTCGTTCCTGTTCCTAGCTTCTAGTGATTCCAGTGGTTTCCAGTGTTTCTAGTTCTCTGAAGTTTTTGATTACTCAGTTTAGATTTTTTGGATTTTTTTGGTTTGGGCTCCCTGCTTCTTGGACTACTCCTAATAAAGGATTTTATTTTCATCATCCACCTCCTGCCTCGTTCATCTGGTTTTCTGCATTTTTGGGTCCTAAAACATCCTACCACATCAAATCCTGACATTCACTTTTTGAGCCTGATGAATCTTGGAGTTGTCATCTTGTTTATTTGACCCGTTTAGCTAATTTAACTAGATTATGGCACAATATTCACTAAGATGAAAAGTTTTGAAGGAAGTCCTTTTGCTTAGGTATATCCTCTCACTTAGACTACACCAATGCACTTTTGATTGGCACACCTGTCTCGGCTTTAAACAGGCTGCAGGTTCTTCAGAATGCTGCTGCCAGATTCCTGACAAGCCCTAACTAACTGTCATTGTAACAGTATTATGGATGGATGGATGGATAAACGGACAGATGGACAGGCAAGCAGGTGGATGGATGAATGGATAGTTGGACGGACAGACGGAATGACGGGCGGGTGGATGGAAAATGGATGAATGGACGAATGGATGGATGGACGAATAGATGGATGCTTGGACAGGTGGGTGGGTGGATGGATTTATTGATGGATGGTTAGATGGTTGGTTGGACGGACAGACAGCTGGGCAGGTAGATGGATGATGAATGGATGGATGGTTGGTTTGGCGGGTGGATGGATAGATGGAGACACAGACAGATAGACAGATGATTTGGTGGGTGGGTAGATGGATAGATGGATGGATGGTTGGTTGGATGGATGGACGGACATACAGCTGGGCAGGTAGATGGATGGATGGATGGTTGGTTGGGCAGGTGTGGGTGGATGGATGGATACATGGATAGATGGAGAGACAGATGAACAGATGATTGGGTGGATGGATGGATAAATTGATGGTTGGATTAACGGATGGATGGACGCATGGACAGATGAGCTGGTAGATGAATGATGGATGGAAGAACAGATAAATTGATGGATGAACGGATGGAAGGGCAGATGGACGGATGCTAGCATTGGCTCTGACAGTAAAGTCTCGTGTTTCTTGCTCTGAACCAAGATGGAGGAGGATTAACTTTTCCAATGTGGCTAAAAATAGAAATGAAGTGAATTTTTCCCACATATATTTAGTCCTGTGTGACCCTGTTCATCACCAGGAGTGAAATGAGGAAGAGTGAAACACATTTTCCTGATTTCCCCTTCTAATTCTTTGAAGCAAAGATAAAGTTTTAAAGAAGTGATTAAAAGAAGTTTCTAGCAGGCTGGAGAGGTTTCTTTGCATCTGCCATAAACACACACATGCCTCTGTTGCCACAGTAATCTCAATTAATCAGCAGGGTTGGTGACAGGATGTGACTGGGTGTGTGTTGTTTGCATTAAAACGGCTGAGATGAGCAGAGGAAAGAAAAGCTTTTAGGAAGTGAGCAGGAGGCCTGCTGAGAGAGCCATCCACTGCTGTCAGAGATAATGCACGATGAAAAAAGGTGCTCTTTAAAACCAGCAGCTCGGAGGATGTTTCATTTGATTCGATGTGCCAATCTCAGGACGCTTAAATTTATAACCAAAGAGGAAATGGGTTGACGGCTCACTCCTGACAGAACATCAAACAAAGACGGCAAAGCTGCTCATTAATTGTATTTATCACCAGAAATACAGAAGCACAGACCGTCTCATTGTTTAACTGTTGTCTATGAAACAATGAATTCTTCAGTTTGAACACATCATTAATGCGAACCCAACTCCCTGAACTCAATTTGTAAATGACGTGTAGTTTTGGCCTACAAGGTCTTTTTTCTGAATTGTAACAAAGGAACGACACCTCTAAACAATAACAACAGTTAATTACTGAGCTCACGCTGACAAGCTTAGAGAAAAATTACTTTCATCTGAGCAAAGCTTTGTTTTTAATTAAAAAAAGAAAACAAAAGGGTCAAGAAAATGTGAACAAACCTCTTAAGAAAATAAAATTACTTACTTTTATATCCAAATTATTATTTTTGTGAAGTTTTAAGTAGCTGTAAAGGACTTTTTGAATGTAGATAAATAATTATGCCAAATCTTGGAGTTGTAGGTTTGATCTGGGCTCCTGGCAGAGATTGCTGCTGTTGCGTCCTTGGGCAAGGCACTTAACCTGCCTTGCCTGCTGGTGGTGGTTTGTAAGAACAGGAGACTCTGGGGTGATCTATGGCAAACCGTTTTAATATCTAATCAACAATTTGAACTCTCTGGGTGTTTCTCAATGTCAAGGCGCCTTGCTTACGAGGACACTGTCCTTCCTTGATCAAAGAAAAAAGTTTAATGGAACAGACTTGCATCATGTCACGTGCCTTGGGAGATAACGTTATATTTTATATACATAAGTCTCAATATAAATAATATAATGAGCCTTTCATTTTTTAAATTGTGTGTAAATTGGTTAAATTAAATATGTAAGCGAGTTTCTACCCGCTAGCCACCGAAGCTGCAACTACTAAGCAACTAACCAACCATAGATAACATTTCAGATATCAATCCAATAGCTACAATTAGTTGACTTACATTCAAACTTGAAATTTTCCCCAGAAGTAGCTGCAGGCTTCAGATCCGCCATCCTTTTGAAAATACAGCGGTGTATTCTGGGAAATTTTTGACCAAGGCTAGGCTACAAGGCACCTCCTGTGGATCCTTGCTCAGCTAGCTAAACGGCTAACAAACGGAGAACAGACACCTCGGTAGAACATGGACATTGGAACACGTCTTGGTGGTTCCAGATGATGTATCTCCTAGGCAACAGGAGCAGGGCCAATACATCAAGGCAAGGTTCCTTGGCATTGAGAAACACTTAGTGTATTTCCTTTTTTTTTTTACATGTTGTGGCAGAGTGGGTTGCTCCACCTGCTGCCACTTCCCTTAATTAGGGGTCAGCCAATCAGGGCCCTAGTGGCCTTCTTTACAGTTTTTCTCAATTGTTTACTCACATTTTCTGAAAGCATGCCTCATATTCTCAGAACTCTACTCACAAATCCAAAGAAACACACACAATGGGAAACCCCCCTCAATTAACCTGCAAAATGAAACTTCACTTTCAAAACAATTTTATTTCTCCTCACATTTTTTTTCCATGCTTTAAGTTTACCTCTATACTACTTTGTCTAGTTCTGTACACTGATGCTGTCATTAACTTTGATTAAAACCACCTTGTTTCGGACATCTACAGCCTCTTATGCACACAACAAATCTGTAGCAACCAATCACAGCTGGTCATGTCTTTTTATCTCAAAATCTAACAGTCCACAACAGGACCTCTTCTTCATCGTGCCTCAGTTTATTTGATTGGCAGTTCCAGCCACGAGAATACAACATTCTTGTTTTACACATCTAATTATCTTTTCCATGTTTTTTTTTATTTTACAAATGTATTTCTAAGCCATAACACAACCTTATGACACATTTACTACATAAACAGTGAAATAATGTTATCTGAGTCTGTATTAAAGAACCTTTCTCGGTGGATTCTGACCATGATGCAGCTTTTCCTGCTTCATTGTGTTAATATGTTTCAGATCTTATGAAGCCAGAAAAAGCACGTGCTGTTTGTTTTCAGCACCATTTTATGGATGAAACAACCTATCACACTTTTATGTCTGTTCTGGATTCCTTAGATACAACAAAAGTTTCTGATGATCCGCTTCATGCTTGTTTTAAGCTGCAGCCCAGTTTAAATTTTAATTGTCCTTAAAGTAGTTTAGCCAGTTCGACTGCACTCACTGAGCCTTGGCTCGGCGAGTGCACATCAGAGTAGACGGAGCGATGCGGGAGGGCAGCTCTGAAGTTAAAAGCATGTTAGACTGCAAACGTTTACATCCTTCCTTGTTGGAAAACCTCTCGGACAGATGGTGAGTTTTAGCCGACCGTCGGGAGAATGTTAAGCAGCATGGAACAGCAAAGGGGTGAGCACGCACACACACACACACACACACACACACACACACACACACACACACACACGCACGCACGCACGTACGCACGCACGCACGCACGCACGCACGCACGCACGCACACACACACACACACACACACACACTCGTCAATCAGGAGTTAAGATTGCCTACAGCAGCAAGCAAAATGCACCATAATCTTCCCCTTTGGTCCTCAGAAAAAGCCCTCTACTGTGCCTCAACAGGTTTGGCTGTTTTGGAGAGACACATGATGAAGGTAATCAGACATATTGTCTGCTCTGAGACCTTCTGTCCTGTTCATTTTTATTCCCTTCTCTGTTGTGATAATAACCCAGAGAGCACTGCTGTTGCTGCTGCCGACAGCACAGGGCCAGAACTTTCATCATAATTACAGCACAGCCTATTATCCTGATAGCATCAATGTGAGCTTTATCGACATTTGTCCTTTAATGGCTGCTTCTCCTGGTCCAGTCAGAAATAATCCTGAGTTTTATTATGTAATCACCGAGCAGGGAAGATCACAATTAAAGATCACAACAAATCAGCTTGTTGAATAACCATTTGATTTATCATAACTGCGTATTCTTGAACTCATTTCTTTTCTCCACACGACCGACAGGAAGCATGCCAAAGCTACTGGGTCACATTAGCATTTTCTTCATAAAATCTTCCTTATCTCCTTACTCTGCATGCAGGAAGGCTTTAATCCCAGCTCCTCGTCGTCGTCTTCCTCCGCTTATCTGGGTTCGGGTCGCGGGGGCAGCATCCCAACTAGGGAACTCCAGACCGTCCTCTCCCCGGCCACCTCCACCAGCTCCTCCTGCAGGACTGCAAGGCGTTCCCAGACCAGATTGGAGAAGTAACCTCTCCAATGTGTCCTGGGTCGACCCGGGGGCCTCCTGCCAGCAGGACATGCCCGAAACACCTCCCCAGGGAGGCGTCCAGGAGGCATCCTGACCAGATGCCCTAACCACTTCAACTGACTCATTTCGATTCGGAAGAGCAGCGGTTCTACTCCGAGTCCCTCCTGAATGTCCGAGCTCCTCACCCTATCTCTAAGGCTGAGCCCGGCCACCCTACGGAGGAAACTCATTTCGGCCACTTGTATCCGCGATCTCGTTCTTTCGGTCATTACCCAAAGCTCATGACCATAGGTGAGGATTGGGACGTAGATCGACCGGTAAATTGAGAGCCTGGCTTTCTGGCTCAGCTCCCTCTTCCCCACGACAGATCGGCTCAGCGTCCGCATCACTGCAGACGCCGAACCAATCCGCCTGTCGATCTCCCGATCCCTCCTACCCTCACTCGTGAACAAGACCCCGAGATACTTAAACTCCTCCACTTGAGGTAGGACCTCTCCCCCGACCCGGAGGTGGCAAGCCACCCTTTTCCGGTCGAGAACCATGGTCTCAGATTTGGAGGTGCTGATCCTCATCCCAGCCGCTTCACATTCGGCCGCGAACCTACCCAGCAAGAGCTGAAGGTCAGAGCTGGATGAAGCTAGGAGGACCACATCATCCGCAAAAAGCAGAGACGAGATTCTCCTGCCACCAAACTCGACACACTCCACACCACGGCTGCGTCTAGAAATTCTGTCCATAAAAGTGATGAACAGAACCGGTGACAAAGGGCAGCCCTGGCGGAGTCCAACCCTCACTGGGAACAGGTCCGACTTACTACCGGCTATGCGGACCAAACTCACGCTCCTCTGGTAAAGGGACTGAATGGCCCTTAACAGAAAGCCACCCACCCCATACTCCTGGAGCGTCCCCCACAGGGTGCCCCTGGGGACACGGTCATAAGCCTTCTCCAAATCCACAAAACACATGTGGATTGGTTGGGCAAACTCCCATGCCCCCTCCATCACCCTTGCAAGGGTATAGAGCTGGTCCACAGTTCCACGGCCAGGACGAAAACCACATTGCTCCTCCTCTATCTGAGATTCAACTATCGATCGGACCCTCCTCTCCAGTACCTTGGAGTAGACCTTTCCAGGGAGGCTGAGGAGTGTGATCCCCCTATAGTTGGAACACACCCTCAGGTCACCCTTCTTAAAGATGGGGACCACCACCCCGGTCTGCCACTCCCTAGGAACTGCCCCCGATGACCACGCAATGTTGTAGAGACGTGTCAACCATGACAGCCCTACAACATCCATAGCCTTGAGATACCCAGGACGAACCTCATCCGCCCCCGGGGCTCCGCCGCTGTGTAGTTGTTTGACTACCTCAGCAACTTCTGCCCCCGAGATCGGACAGTCCATCCCCAGGCCTCCCAGCTCTGGTTCCTCCTCGGAATGCGCATTGGTAGGATTGAGGAGCTCCTCAAAGTATTCCTCCCACCGTCCGACTATAGCCTCAGTCGACGTCAGCAGCTCCCCATCCCCACTGTAAACAGTGTGGGCGAGTTGCTGCCTTCCTCTCCTGAGGCGAAGGACAGTTTGCCAGAACCTCTTTGGAGCCGATCGATAGTCTTTCTCCATGGCCTCACCAAACTCCTCCCACGCCCGAGATTTTGCCTCGGCAACTGCCACTGCTGCACCCCGCTTGGCTATCCGGTACCTGTCTGCTGCCTCCGGAGACCCACAGACCAGCCACGCCCTGTAGGCCTCCTTCTTCAGCCTGACGGCTCCCCGAACCTCTGGTGTCCACCAGCGGGTACGGGGGTTGCCACCACGACTGGCACCGGCCACCTTACGACCACAGCTAGCAACAGCCGCCTCGACAATCGCAGAGTGGAACAAGGCCCACTCGGACTCAATGTCCCCCACTGCTCTCGGGACATGGTCAAAGCTCTGCCGGAGGTGGGAGTTGAAGACCGTCTTGACAGGTTCTTCTGCCAGGCGTTCCCAGCAGACCCTCACTATGCGTTTGGGTCTGCCAGGTCTACGCGGCATGTTCCCTTGCCATCTGATCCAACTCACCACCAGGTGGTGATCAGTTGACAGCTCCGCCCCTCTCTTCACTCGGGTGTCCAAAACATACGGCCGCAGGTCAGATGATACGACTACAAAATCTATCATCGACCTGTGACCTAGGCTGCCCTGGTACCAAGTGTACCGGTGGGCATCCTTATGTTCGAACATGGTGTTCGTTATGGCCAAACTGCGGCTTGCACAGAAGTCCAATAACAAAACACCGCTCGAGTTCAGATTAGGTGGGCCGTTCCTCCCAATCACACCCCTCCAGGTCAAGCTGTCATTGCCCACGTGAGCATTGAAGTCCCCCAGCAGGACAATGGAGTCCCCTGATGGAGCACTATCTAGCACTCGTCCCAGGGACTCCAAAAAGGGTGGGTACTCTGAACTGATATTTGGCCCATAAGCACAAACAACAGTCAGGACCCGTTCCCCGACCCGAAGGCGCAAGGAAGCTACCCTCTTGTCCCCCGGGGTAAACCCCAACACACAGGCAGAGAGTCTCGGGGCTAACAAAAAGCCAACCCCAGCCCTCCGCCTCTCACCCGGAGCAACTCCAGCAAAGTAGAGTGTCCAACCCCTCTCCAGGTCTCGGGTTCCAGAGCCAATGCAATGTGTCGAGGTGAGTCCGACTATATCTAGCCGGTACCGCTCAACCTCTGCCACAAGCTCCGGCTCCTTCCCCGCCAGCGAGGTGACGTTCCATGTCCCAAAAACTAGTTTTCTTGTCCGGGGATTGGACCGCCAAGGCTCCCGCCTTGGTCTGCCACCCGATTCACATTGCACCGGGCCCTTCATGTTCCTCCTGCGGGTGGTGGGTCCACAGTTGGACGAGCCCATGTATCCGGTTCGGGCTGGGCCCGGCCGGGCCCCATGGGCGAAAGCCCGGCCACCAGGCGCTCGCTCACGGGCCCCAACCCCAGGCCTGGCTCCAGGGTGGGACCCCGGTA
The DNA here is from genome assembly GCF_043380555.1 of Nothobranchius furzeri. Lineage (NCBI taxonomy): Eukaryota > Metazoa > Chordata > Actinopteri > Cyprinodontiformes > Nothobranchiidae > Nothobranchius > Nothobranchius furzeri. The sequence continues at coordinate 32,512,055 of NC_091756.1, forward strand.
ACCCTCCGGGCCGGGTACTCCGACTCTTCGTTTTAACCGCCATGAAAGATCCTTCGAACCGTTCTTTGTCTCACCCTTCACCTAAGACCAGTTTGTCATGGGAGGCCCTACCAGGGGCACTAAGTGCCCCAGACAACATAGCTCCTAGGATCATTAGGGCACTCAAACTCTTCCACCACGATAAGGTGACGTTTTTTTTTACTGCCAAAGCTAATCTATGTTGTTTTATGATATTTATCCTGACTAGTCAGGGCTAAGCCTTTAGGATGATAATTATTTTGTTTTTAATTAGAAAACAGTCATGCTGGCTGTTTTGCATGATAATAGGACTGAACACAAATATAAACAAAATAATTTACAATTGTTGACAATTAAAAATCTGATTTTAGAAGAGTTATAGTAAAGAAATCTGTCAGAGGTAAACTTATAATGAACACATAAAACCATTAAAGTATCATTACTGAATGTGTGAAAAGTGCAAACATGAACGTGTTTTCAGAATAACATTTGAAACATTTCAACAATATTTTAATATATAAGGCATCAAAACAAAACCTTGAAAAAATCTCTGATATTTGGGGAAGAGTCAAAAATACATAAAAGTTAGTTAATGAACTGTCGCTTTGTTTTAGTGTGAAAAATAAAGTTTAAACTATTAGAAAACATGTAAAAAATGTCTAACAAAACAAAAACATCAGTTTAAGAAAAAGCTTAATTCTTAGTTCAGTTAACGAAACAGTGAATGGTCGAGAGTGGATCAGCTTTGTTTTGTGCATTTCAACCAGAAAAGACAAGGAAATTTGTCAGTTTGAACCACAAACCTGCAACTTTGCTCCTTTTGAATGAATTTTCTTACGTTTTGTGCAGGTACAAGTTGACCTGCCTCTGACATATTCTGGGATGGAAAAGGAAGAAAGCACAGCCTCTGAGAAGCCAGGTGAGTCTCACCTGTTGCTTTACATGGTTCTCTCTCTCTTTCTCCCTCTCTCTCTCTCAAAGTCTGAACAATGGGCTCAGTAAGAAACAAGGAAATGCTTAAAATGTTCAATTAAGTGTTCTTTTTTATGTCATTGTAAAGGTTCTTCAGCTGATAATAACAATATGGAGTCAGAGGCAGAACCAATGATATCATCTGGACAACAGGAAGTACCCACGGAGCAAGAGGAATCCAATGGGGATGATCAGAATTCACAGACCAGAGTTTAATTAGGAAGATCAGGACTTTTCACAACGAGAAAAAAAATCTCTCTAGTTTGGTGTTTTGCCTTTTTCGTGGAGCTGCTGTAGGAACGGATGGGCGGGACTTCAGAAAGCTGGAGTCTCACCAAAGCTGCACAGAAACTCGCCTCAAAATATTACAGAAGACACAAAGACATCAAATGAACTCCTGGATGAAGTTAAGACAATTCAAATATTTGTTTTAATAAAACATGTTTGTGCACATACAGAATGATTCATACCTGTGCTTGTGCATTTCTCATGCAGCCAGGCAAGTTTCAAAATAAAAGCGTTACTTTTTATCAGAACGGGAAAAAGAAGAGATTTTATAGTCAGAGCGAGCGGTTCTCCACTTGAGGAAGGCAGGCGTGACAATTACAGAATTATGTTTCACATAGTTCTCTCTCTCTCTCTCTCACACACACACACACACACACACACACACACACACACACACACACACACACACGTTCTACAGCACTCATGTGCAACTCTGGAACATCAGTAAAACAGTTTTAAAATAACAAATCTAAAAATTATTCATCCTAAAGCTCTCATTTCCAATTCACTTGGGAACGTGTTAATTAAACAGTTAGCAGGTAAAATCCTGAACACACCATCTACATATCTGATGGTTCTATCGGACTGGTGTCCTTTGCTAAAGTGCACTGCAGACATGATGCCAACTAAAAGAGCTTCAAACAGCTACCATCTTGGATCAAAACACAGATAAACATCATCAACTCTCGCATGCATGTTGAACTTGCACACATTTCTCCACCCCAACAGATTGCACATTAATCAGAATCTGGATGAGACAAAAATAACATAAACAGAGTTAAATAAAATAAACCGACGAGGATAGGGAATGAGTTTGACCTTTTCTATGTCTCAAATTCCTCCAGGCCCAGCAGCACAATTTTGGCGGTGTTCTGGAAGAGCGCCGCGCGGTTCTGCTGCTCCCCTTTCTTCACCCAGTGGCCATAGATGCGGAAAGCGCAGCCATCGATGAGCTTGCGGATGCCACGGAGTGAGTAGGGATCCCTGGCCAGCACCTCTCGGGTGAGTGGCCGAACCTTGCGGAAGCGGCTGTAAATCCTGATACAGGCTAGCACACTTACGATCAAAACCTGGAGGAAATGAGGCATAAAAGGAGCCGTTACATGCATGCTCATGTGCAGGTTAAACAAAATTAAATAAATATGAAGCTGCTAATCACCCTAAATGTCTTCCTGGGACTGAAGAGGTGCACGTCCTCCCTCTGGTACTTTCTGAAAAAGGAATGAGCTAAGGCTTGCTCTGCAGTGAGCCGAGCAGCTGGGTCGACCACCAGCAACCTGAAAATCTGAGCATCAACAACAAAAACTCATGAAAACACGATTATTCCCGAATACAGGTGTCAGACTTTACCAAAACCTCCAGTTTACCAGCTAAAATCTCAGCCTACCAGGTCCTTTACTGTGTCAGATCGGTCGTCCCACTCCGGCGAGCTGAACTGGTAGCGGCCCTCCATGATCATCCTCAGCATTAGCATCTGTTTGCGGTGCCAGAATGGCGGTGAGCCGGCCAGCAGCGTAAAGAGGATGACTCCACACGCCCATCTTGTAAAATAAAACATGAAGAAATGAGAATGATACTCAGGAAAGCGATTTGGAGTTCTTGAACGTAAACGAGGAAAAGAAATGGAACAAAGACGTACAGATCAACCTCTTTGCCATAGCCTGGATGCATTTCATCCATGGAGCATTTCAGGATCTCAGGGGCCAAATAACCAGGTGTTCCACAGAGCTCTGATCATTACCAAAGAGAAGATGCGCCGTTTTAAACTTGTCCATAAAAAATACAACTATTCACATCACTGTTGGCAGGATCTACACATCTACACACCTCTGAGCTTCTCTCCAGGCTGTAGCTGCACAGAGAAGCCAAAGTCAGACAGTTTGATGTGACCTTGATCATCCAAGAGAATGTTCTCAGGTTTCAGGTCCCGGTGCACAATGTCCAGAGCGTGCAGGTACTGCACAGCCTCCAGCAGCGCTTGCATTATACACCTGCAAAGGAACAAGAAGACATCAGCACAGCGACAAGCAAACATCACAATGTGGATCGTAACGTAATCGTAAAAGATGCATTTGATTTCACTTGTGTGTGTTTTAAGCTGCCAGTGCAGATCTGCTTAGAGATAATCTACAAAAACGACTCTGCATGCAGGATTGGGCTGCAGCTTAAAGACACAAGCACATTTATTTGGGTAAATAAATGCATATTGCAGAATTTTTCCATTATAGCTTAAAATGCATGCATTTTCCCTATCTCCTGCATTAGCTTTTGATTTGAAAACAGTGAAACTCTAGGATTTGAAAAGCCTGACAGATCACACTGTCACTTAACATGCATGGACTTACCCATGTTGACTTGCGTTAGAGAGGGCTGTATTCAGTTTAGCATCCATTAAACAACAGGAAACATATCGGCTAGCAAAATTTAACCGTTAGCAGTAGCAAACTGAACTTCTCCAGCCTTGTATTATTTGTGGAGATAAAACATCCACGTTGCAGAGCAAGCAGAGTAAGTAGAAGAGTCACATTGCTGTTATCCAATCCGACGCAAGATGTCTAAAATATTAGCAATAAGACTTCAAATCATGCCGTGTAATTCCACTCTCTGCTGCAGCAGACTTGTCCATCTGATCCAGGTGCTTCTGGGCTTTTTTTTTTTTACCCCGAGTACTGCTTGCAAGGCATTCATTCCTGCCAGACACCACTGTACTGATTAATTGAACGTTCTACACCTTTGAATTGCATTTTACATTGATAGTTCCTTTATCCAATATTGAACTGCTCATTTTTTCTGATGTTCTGCTCTTTTTTCTGTTTTCTATGTGAAGAACCTCCTAGATTATTCAGGGATTTCTCAGAATAAGAAGTTACACATTCAGCCTTGAAACATTTAAGATCTCGTGGAAGATTCTTGAGATGCTGTGGTTAAGGTTACCTGGGTGACTTTATCCTCCCTGTTACCACAACAACCCCCATATCAGATCAGCAGTGGAGAAAAATACAGTATGGGCATGAAAAGTGTAGCAGTATTAAATAATCATACCTGAAGGAAGTTTAAGAGAGGAATAAAACAGAAAAAAAACAGCCAATCATTGTGGACTGTAATCAAAAGCATCAGGAAGTGTTAAAAGTGTCCATATCATTGTTGTTTGGACATTTTAAACTTTGTAACTGTCAAACAAAACAATGTGTTCTTTACTTTCTATTTAAGCACTTCCAAAAACAGGCCGCTCCTCTCAGACTGTGCTCAGCTGGGAACTGTGCCTTTTTAGCCAACCTTTTAATAAATAATCAGCACCATCATGCAGCGAGATGTGTGAAAAGGTTTGGAGAGGATTTTAATGAAACATGAACAGCATAAAAATACAAGACAGCTTTTGTTGTAGGAGGTGAAACAAACACACAGCCCTGTATTTCTGCAGATGAACAGCTGCATTAACTGTCTGAACAGGACGGACACGGTGGATTAAACAATAAATATAGCAGTCGCTCAGAAGTGTTTGGGAAGCATCTGCACATATTTTTTGGAGCTTGGAGTTTCGTGTTTTTCGGCGTGCTCTAATGAGGAACTGGTGGCGCGCCAAGCAGCCTTCAACATGATTAAACTTGTACAACTCATTAGGCGGCAGTGATTGAATATGCAGACATGCAAACAGTAAGATTTATGAGCCTGTGACCTTGCAGGCAGGCAGCACATCAGAGCGCCCTGCACGGAAAAAGCATCGTCCAGTAGTTTTGAATCCCGCTGTGATAATTTTCAGAAACAGCCGGCGGCCAATCCCGGCTGCAGCTGGGAACGATTTCCCAGAGTGGTGACCAATCAGGACTCCTGTCATCAGAGCGGCAGAGCTGGACTTAACAGTTGATCTCTGCTGACAGCTCAACGCCCGAGGCAAGTTCCTGCAGAAAGGAACACCAGCGTAACATTCAGGTTTCCTTGCTGGAAAAACGTATCTTTGGTGGTTGGGAGTGATGAATGCTGGATGATCCCACCACCTGCTGAGTGGATTGAAGTGTGCTTCTGTGGGAAAGTTATGAACAATCGATGTCTTCACTTTTACAACATCAGTTTGGCAAAACAGAGCCAAAGACAACAGCTAATTTGAGTGATGGCTGTTGCGAAGGGGATTCCTACTTTCTCACAACAGCTTCAGTAAAAAAATTGTTTGTTTATATGAGCCTTAAAACAGCCATACGCTTCACATTGCTGCTTTGTTTACATAGAATAGGGCTTGTGATCATGACGTCATCACCGATGCAGCCGCCCCGTTGGAGGCGCGTGAGTTTTTACTTGTTGCTTGTCATTACTGTAAACATCACGCTTAGTCTCATTCTTGCGGCTTAAATTAATCTGTTATTCATCTGGTCGGGGCGAATGACATCCCCGCGCACATTACATAGCTTACGGAAGCAGGAAACATGGTGTAGAAGCGGCACATGCACTCTAGTTTGGTTATATTTTACAAAAATGAATTACAACAGGATAACTTGCAATAATTACAAAGTAGATCAAGAGAGGAAGCATTCCGAATATACAAAAGCCTTTATGCACAAAATACACTAAAACTTAGAGTTATTGATGTGTTTTGATCCATTCCACATTAGTGAATATCGATGCAGCAGCGGTGACGCTCGCACATCCTCTCCTGTAACACTGCAGGTAACTAATCAGCTAACGCTGTTTATCATGTTAGCGTCATTTACCTTATATTTACACCTCAACACTAGCAGACTCCAGAGTCAAAGGTCTGACCTGTGGTGAGATTTTTCCCACTCTACAAAAGCTACAGCAACACTGCACCGAACAAGATGATTCTGCTTTCACAGGGAGCATAAAGGAGAACACTTGGAAAAATAATTCCAAACATTGCAGGTTCAATTGATTATTTATCATAAAGAAACTGGCAGTTACAGCGCAAGAGCCGTGTGCAGTTAGTTTTATGCCACCTGTTTAACTACTCTGGAATTAATAAGGGAATTGATAAGGAATTGGATCACAGACACAATCGATTGATCCATTGATATTGATAAAAAACATATCAATTCCCACCCCTACTGTGGAGGTCATTGGAGTCCATTGAAGTCCTCGTGGTCATGTTCTGGAAACCAGTTAGAGATGATATGAGCTTTGTGACATGGTGCAATGTCCTCCTGGAAGCAGTCATCAAAAGATGGGTCTTTGTGGTCATAAAGGAATGGACATGGTAGCGGTAAGCTAGTTTTTTTAGATTTAAGTTTAAACTAACATCTAACCTTTTTATCTTCACCATCTTTAAAAATCTTTTACTAGAGCGGGTTGATTACTGTTTTTTCACGACCATAGGGCACACCGGGTTATAGGGCGCGGGCACGGTAAAACGTACCGGTAAAACATCTGTGCGGGCTCGGGACTCGGAACATATCAGTGCAAACCAGACATTGTGAAAATTATAAACAGCCAAAAGCATGATTCACTTTACTGGTCAAGTCCTGGTTCTGACCTGGTTTAGAGCGCACGTGCACTTCCTTATTGCGTGCGCTGACGGCTCGTGCTCTTCTTATGCGCTGATGCGCTATGTTGAAGTTCAGAATGTGTTTACCGGTAGTTGGTGGATTTAACCACATAAACTTTCCACATGAACAAAATCATATGTATGTTATGAATAGGCCTAAGAAAATAGTACGTTTTCCAACTTCCTCCACTTGCGAACCATGGACTCATTAATGCTGAATTCTCTCGCTGCTGCTCTATTCCCGTGTTTCTCCACGTAGCTGATCGCTTGCAGTTTAAACTGTGCTTCATAGGCGTGTCTCTTAGCAGGTGCCATTCTCAGGGTTGTCAGAACAACGTTCAGCATACCGCGCATACCTGCCCTTTTGAACTATTCGGGGTCTGTCTTCGCTCACGTCCACACGTTCACGCCATGCCCCTTGCCGTTCTCGCCACACCCCTAGTCTTCTACTACGCGTCTCACAACAACACAATAGGCGCACCACAACATAGGGCGCGGCGTACATTTTGGAGAAAATTTAAGACTTTTAGGTGTGCCTTATGGTCGTGAAAATACGGTATTTGTGTGGAGGGAAGTAATGTTCTCATTGCATGGTTGTATTTATCTAATAAATCAATTACACTAATAATGCTTTTTGTTACTGGCCCAGCTGTGACTAGTCGTTAGCTTGTCAATCCAGCCACAATTTCATCTCAAAGAGATATCTGCAGCAGATAAAATATTAATTGTCTCCTTAAATGATCTAAACCATCGCTCTGTCTGAGGCAAACATTAAGAGTCATCTAAATATTCACCTCAGTTATTTTCCTCTTGGATTTTATTTGCTCAACCATCCCTCCTCACCACCACCACACCCCAAAATAAAAAAGAAAGAAAGAGAAGCGAGTACCAAAAATCTTAGGTTGTTGACGATTTGAATAAGCAGTGAAACAAGCACTTCACATTCATGCTCAAAGCCTGATTAGAGTTGGAGAAGCAAGTGGTCCAGATGGAGTTTTCCATTGCAAGTGGAGATTTAGCATGCAGAGGTTATATTCTGGTCAGGATTACACTTGTAGCCACATTTCTCTGTTTGGGCAAGCATAACGGCCCTCCAAACCAGAGGTATCTATTGATCACATTGTGCTCCTGTGCAACGCCGGCTGTCAAGATCTCTGTGAATAAAAACAATAACAGCTGTGGAGAGGGACAATGAGACAGAGCATGGAGGAGATGCTGCTAAATGGAAGGAGACATTCTACAGTGAAGAATCGGAGTGTCCACACAACCGGCTTCAGAGTAAAAGCACACACAAAAGACTTCTGACAAAGATGGTTGTCCTAGTTTGTTTTTCCTGATGTAGTCATCATTAGTGAGGCAGTGAAAAACAGCTCACTCACCTTGGAAATGGCAAGAAGAAACAATGAGGGGGAAATGAAAAAGAACTCTTCAGGGAGAACGAAAGGTTTCGGCGGCTAATTGTGGTAGTTTTTCTGCATAGTGGATCAGCACACGCGCTGTAGTCTTTGTGCTGCAGCAAAAACAGTCTCAGAGGACAGCAGAGGGGGAACGAAGTGTAATGAATGAAAACACAGTAGAATATGTTCACATCATCGCTTTCAGAGGTGGCAAAAAACCCCTGAAATGTCTGAAGTGTGCTGTGAAATGGTTTGGTTGAATCCAGAAGGGAAATTGGTGCAACATCACTAGTGTCACGTGACATCTGTAGCATGATGTCTTATTTCACGCAATTTCCCCACCGTTCCAACTGCTGAAACCATTAAAACGTAATGAACCCTCAGAAAGGGCTGCATTCCAGACTAAAAATTGCATCCATAATTATGATGACATGTTCAAGCGGAAAGATTCCTGCAGCTGCTCACAGCCGAGATGTGAATCCAGTTCCTGGAAGAGATGACAGAGATGGCGAGGAAGGATAAACATGACCCAAAGCCACAACAACGCAGACTGAGAATCACTCATCTGGAAGAAAAATAAAAGTGAACTTTTGTATTTTTTTATGTTCCCTTTCACAACATCTTAGCTTTTACATTTTGCTCTGCTGTCAGATACAAGTTCTCCAGGAGTTCTCTATGCTCATGTTTTATTCCTGTTTATCCAAGAAAATAAATAATATCAATGAAAATGTGTTGGAAAACGTAATTTCTGACATTTCTGGCATACACTTTAATTTCTTGTTTAAATCATTTCTTATTTTGAATATTTATTCTAGAATAAAATGACACATATTTGATATTAGCTTAAATCTGATTTTTGGGAGTTGTAAATGTTAATTGTACAGATTAACAACCATAATCGTTTAGTCTGAAATAAAATGCATTTGTAAAGTATTTCAGAGCTTGCATTGCTGTTTCATCTTTTAAAAGACAAATGAACCAAGAGTGATGCTGAACGCTCCCAATAACAAACCCTTGAAACGTCACGAAATGGCCTGATTTTGAGATCCCACAGGTCAAATTCACAGCCAGGTCAACTTACCCCTGGCTATGACAACCTACAATCCATTCCCCTCACAGGAGTCTGGGAGTCTGCACGTAGTCCTTTAATCAGAGCATTCTTTCTTACATCAGCTGGACTGCAGCTCTGAGAGATAATAAAACATAAACAATAATATGTAAGGTTAAGTTAACGCATGACACATAGTTAACCTTTTGCCCAGATTCAGAGTGTCCAGATCGAAGAGGCTGTGTTCTGAGATGCTTGGTAATATCTTCAAACTTGTCAACCTGTGGTTGGCTAGTCCATTATAACATCAATCCATTAAAACTAGCCAGCTCTGGTTTTTCCCTCAGTTCAAACAGTTCAACAGTTTGAGGGTTCTAGAGAAAAGCTTCAGACCGGCCATCTGAGTGAAAGCCTCTTTAACCAGAAGGATTTTGACACGTTGTCAAAACCTTAAACCTTTTTCGCACCTGAGAAGCTGAAACAACAAGATAGTTTCCTGCAGAACAAAGCTGACTCAAAACTCCTTCAGAGTTATTTTTAAGACGCTCGGTGTCATCTATCGTTGTGACCCGGAGACATCTGAGGACTGATTTGGTCGCATCGAGGTTCCTCTATGAACCAGGTGCAGTGGGGTAGTCGGCTCCTGGACGTCTCGGATCCAAACAGGGTCTCCAAACGGGTGAGGTAGAGCGCAGCGAGATAGCGTCTGCATGTGGTTTTGATAATAACAACTTTCTAGCTTATTTTCAAACCAAATTCTTTCCATCCAGAACTCCGATTTCTGAGATACGGAGACTCTGAATACATCATATTCACACATAAGTTCCAGACACCATCCTTAGTTCCATCCACTCACAGTATAATAGTTTAACCAATTTGTCAAGTCTTAATTGTTTGTAAAATAAAGTCTTTAATTTTATAAACCTGACTGTTTCTTGAATACAACGTAGTGTGTACGATCCCTTAATGAATAAAAGAATCCTAGAATCTTCTGACTAAAACAATAAGACCAAGCAGGTGATATTCTATTTAAATAGAGTATCACCACTTATTGGTCACAAGTAGTGTTACAGTTTTTCTCAATTGTTTACACACATTTTCTGAAAGCATGCCCCATATTTTCAGAACTCTACACACAAATCCAGAAAATACACACACAATGGGCAAAACCCCTCACTTAACCTGCAAAATTAAACTTCACATTCAAAACAATGTACTTTCACCTCAAAATGTGATTTTGTTGTCAAATGACACACACAAACCATCATATGAATAGACATTTATAAGAACCAGCAGAACACTCGTGCTCAATGTTAAACACTATGATGAACGGAAAACACGTCTTCTCCATTCATCATAATGACTAAAGCCCTTTTGGTTCAGTGTTACACCTGCTACAGACAGTATATACATGCATGTGTTGTTATTTCAGAATATTGTTTTTACACTCTGAACACACAAATACATGGTAGAAATGATTTTATTTTTCCCACAAAACATTGTAACAATGTTTATCCCATTCCCAACCAACACAAAGTTGCACACATAAACTACATACAACAGAAATTTACTGTATACAGTTACAGTAAAACAATAAAACTATGCTGCATCCTCTCTTCTGTTGCGGTCTGGCCACAGCGCCTCATCCACATCACAAGCAGTGTTGTCCCTGGCCAAGCAGCGGGGGAAATATCTCCTAGCATGGCGATTCCAGCCAAGAAAAGAATCAGCTGCTATATCTCCACATGCGTCCTCCATAGCTTGGAGAAGAGGTATACGGGTTTGTGGCTGTCGGTCACACACCTTCCATCTCCATGCAGAAAACAATTCCTCAATGGGATTGAGGAATGGAGAATATGGAGGGAGATAAACAACTAAAAAGCATGGGTGGCCAGTGAACCAGTTACAAACCACAGCAGCCCGGTGGAAACTTACGTTGTCCCAAATGGCAAAGTACCTGGGCTGTTCTGGACCATCTACCTGATCTGGTGGAATGAGTGTGTTATGTAGGGTGTCCAGGAATGTGATCAGATGGGCGGAGTTGTAGGGGCCAATGGTGATGGATGATGCCATGGTAGCCAAGCGCTGCACACATTGTGATGTTCCCTCCGCGCTGGCCAGGGACTTCAACAATGGCACGCTGGCCAATGATATTCCTTCCCCTCTTTCGTCTTTTTGTGAGATTGAATCCAACCTCATCAATGAAGATGAACTGGTGCTCCACTGCAGCTGTCTCAAGCTCAAGGACTCTCTGAAACACATGTGACAATATCAGAAATAAACATGGAGTGGTCACTAGTGTGAAGCACAGTCATTATGATTACAATATTGAAATATGTATAATTTACTGTACACAGTGTTGAGTGTATGCATTAATTGTGGGACTCACTTGCACATAGTTATATCGCAATTCTTTGACTCTTTCTGAGTTTCCTTCAAATTGCACCCTGTTGACCTGTGGCTCAGATCTCATCAGAGATTACGGTCCTTGGTCTTCCTCTTCCTCATCATCATCCTCCCCGTCCTCCTCCTCTTACTCTCACTCCTCTGGCTCTGCCTCTGTTTCCAAAGTTGGCATCCATTGCTCCAACACAGAAGAGCTCACCTGTTGCCCTTTTATGCTAAAGTTCTGTTTGCTGATTGTAAAACTGTGTGACGGGTGTTTGCCCTTGTGATGAGTCAGTGTGCACATTTGAATAGCTGTGTGTTCCTTGCGAGAACAAGATAGTTCCTGTATGAAAATTGTGCCAACAGCAGAGAATTGTGTGTAGTGTTTTGAAAAAAGTGTGTTTTAGATTTGCTATTTGAGTGCAAAGCAGGAATTGTGCTTGTAGTTTCGCATAATTGGTTAGGGGGGTTGGTTACTTGGTTACATGTTGTGGTAATTGTGTCTCAAGTACCAGAAAATGTGTGTAAACAATTGAGAAAAACTGCAAATATATTTTTTACTTTTTTCTAAATTCTTTTTTATATTTTTACATTTTTGTTTTTGTGAAGCGCCTCGTGATTTTTATCTTGAGAGGCACTATAGAAATTATATTTTCTTCTTCTTCTTCAATGTGGTCAACCAGTGTTGCGCGGATCTCATTTGTCAGATTCGGTCCTCTTTGAGCACCTTCTTGTCTTTGTCTTCCTCTTCTTCTACCTCCAGCATGGAATCCATCTCTTCCTCTTCCTCTGTTGATTCCTCTTCCTCCCCTTCCTCCTCCGCCTTCTCGTCCTCCTCCTCGTTGTCATCTTACTCTTTCTCTGACTCTTTCCATTGTGCTTGAAGACCGATTAACTTACCTGCTGCTTTTTATAGTGCTTACACACCTGATTGGTGTGTCTACAATCAAGCAAACAAGTATTTGCACACCTGATGACTGTGTTGAACCAACTGATTGGACGGTGCGGTAATTTGACAGTCAGTGCTTTGGTATTGCAAGGAAGTGACTTCATGATAGATTTTTGTGTGTGGTTTATTTTAAGTGTGTTTAGTGTTTTGCAAATCACTGTGTGTAGAGTTTTGCAACAAGTGTGAGGTTGTCAATGTGCTTATAGTTGTGCTAATGTGGGCTGATGTTTTGCTTCTTGAGTGGAAGATTTTGCTAAGAGTTTACTACTTTTAATTTTAGTGTGTAAGCAATCAAAAAACTGTAAAACCAGTCAGATCACCAAGGATCAGTGACCAAGAAAGAATGAAAAAGTAAGTAATGATGAGTGACTTTCTAAGGATGAATTAACAAAATGGCAAATTGGATTTGTTCTCCGTTGTTTCTGTTTTTCTTCTGTTTTTACAGTGTTGCATTATCTCGCATCAGAACAGGACTCGGGATTGGAAGATAATCAAAATCAAATAACTTGAACTCAGATCAGGGGCAAAAAATCTTGCTGTAGCATCCCTAGAAATAAGTCAGCATTTAAAATTAAAAGAACCACTAATGAAATAACATTACCTTCAATTAATGAGACAGAAGGAAATATTTTCCTAGTTTATATTATTTTGTTTGAACCCAAGGGACTCATTTTATCTGAATTTTCAGAAACTTGTTGGATCGTGAATCTGTTTTAAAATCTTACAGTATATGTTTCCCTTTTTTAACTTTGAGCACCCGCCCCTTCAAAGGTCTTTGCATGTCCCTGCACAAGAAAGAATAATTATGTCTGGATGTGGAGTTGACCTTTGACAGCAGCCCTCATTGCCATTTGTCTCGTTAAATGCATAATCTTCACCTCTGTCTGATATTTTCTTTGGTTCATAGCTTTTCAATTCATGCTATTAATATTAGTGTGTGTGTGTGTGTGTGTGTGTGTGTGTGTGTGTTTGTGTGTGTGTGTGTGTGTGTGTGTGTGTGTGTGTGTGTGTGTGTGTGTGTATAAATGACATGTAGGAAAACATTCATTGTCCTAAGTCAGTCTGTTTATGGAGAGAGAGAGAGAGAGAGAGAGAGAGAGAGAGAGAGAGAGAGAGAGAGAGAGAGAGAGAGATGTTTTCCATTATATATTTTATTATAATCATGTAATTAGTCATCATAGTGTATACGTGTAATTTCTCACTTAGATCAGAGCAACTTCTGACCATTCGATGCTGAAGTTGGAAGTTGACCCTGCCTCTCCCTGTTACTGTTGCTTCTGCTGAGTGAAGCCTCTCTAATCTGAGGCTCATCTACCCCGTATGTGGCACAAGAACACCTGAGTGGTCAGACTATCATAAACTCAGCTCAGAAGTAACGCAGCATATGATGATGTCATTGATGACTTTGCATCCACAAAAATGAGATTTGTGCATCTGCAAAAGGCTTCTTCCACTGCTGAAAGAGGCAGTTCGACCTAAATGACCCTACAGTCACTTGGTGATGCTTCTCAGGGGAGTACGGCACCTATGTTTTCCACTTCAATCACTGGCAACAAGAGCATTGATATCAATGTCGCTACCAATAGTTAGCATGAAAACGCAGTAATTTAGATAGAAACCTCCCTGCAACGGTTGTTCATTTTAGGATTGATTTTAAAATTCTTTAATTTGCTTTTAAGGCCTTAAATGGCCTGGCCCCTCACCATCAGTCTGAGCTGCTGCAGCTACTCCTCAGTGTGCCAAAGATAAAGTGTAAGCTCAGAGGAGACCATGCGTTTCTTACGGTAGCTCCTAAATTATGGAACGGCCTTCCTCTGGACATCAGACAGGCTTCTTCCTTGTCTGACTTTAAATCCCTCCTGAAAATCCTTTTATTCTCCCAGGCTTTTGACTCCATCTGAGGTTGATTTTAAGGTTCTCTTAGCTTTCATTTCATTATTTTATGTACATTTTACAATTTTTTTATACAGGGCTGAACTGTTAGTTGATTTTTACTTTTGATTGTCATTTGATGTATGTTTTCATTTGGTCCTGTGAGTGTTTTAAGTGCTATATGAATAAAGCTGGTAGCTGGTAAAAACAGCAAGATGACCCTATGAGGAGATGTTCCTTGGGTCTTTAACCCTCTTGAGGCAGACGTTGCAGATTTGCAACGTTAAAACCTACCTACCTGGTTACTCCACATACGTATTTCATGAGCATTTTTTAACTCAGAAGTACCCCTGAAGGACTTAGTTGTTCGTCCTTTAATCAAAACTTATGTTGAGCCTGAGAGGGTTAACCAGAACAGTCAAAAAGTTTCAGCTGGTGGTAAAGCCTTTGTTCAGTTCCAGGACCTGACCAGATTTGAGATAATTCATTAATTCACTCGCACCTCTATGCTACATTTTTGCCCCACTTTCTTTCATTCTGTGGATATTTTGGTCTGGATGAAAAGTAGGCTGTGATCTTCCCATGAGCCTCTCTACATGGAGACAGGAATGAGATTTATTACCCAGACTGCCCCACAGGGGAACACTGTCCCATGCACTGTCTAGGCAGAATCGATGAAGAGAAGTGAGAGCAGCAAGATGAAGAGGTGAGGTTCCAGCTATTTTGGATTGCGGAGCGCCCTAGAGAGACCAGTGAGAATGTCTTTCAAAGTAAATGTAAAGAAGGAGGAAGAAGTATAATCAAGAAGGTGCAGGTGAGTTTCAGAGTTCTGAATAATATGAATAATTATTCTATCAGAAGGGTACATGAAATTACAACAAAAGATGGAGATTGGTGAAATAACATTTTATGCAGAAAAAGACCTTCTCATGATGTAAAAAGAATCGTCCAGAGCCTGGATAATCTAATGATGAAGTGTGATAGGTCATATCTATGCATTAAAAAGTGGTGAGGCAGTGTCAGGGGTCATGGTTGGGCTCTAGAAGAGCATGCTTGTGGTTGTGTATCCCTGTCGTGTGTCTTATGGTCATAGGCTGGGACATTGTGAGATCGTTACAAACATACCATCATCATGTGTGTGAATAAGGAGAAAATGAAGGAAAGCTTCTCTGGATGCAGTGAATAGCAGGAAAATACATCTTAAGGTTATTATGATGGCCTTCACATAAAAGATGTTTCCAGATTTGTCAGCCATGTTCTAATAGGTCATGTATGGAGACAGGGACCGGGCTAATCTCCAAGGTGTTTCATGGTATGTGTGTTGACTTGCAGAACATTTAATTTAGAAGAGGAAATAGACAGAAATCAGATGATTTGGACACAACAGAAGATTAAAGTAATAAAGTGGAAATCTGGCATTTTTGTCCAAGGGCACCATCTAAAGGCAGAAAAATTAATCGCACGTTAATCCCCTCTCCCTACTTCTGCGAATATGACTGGAGGCTACTCCTCTCGGTCCTGAACGCGCACTTCTATCTGCAAAACACGTTTTACAGTTATTATTCTCATGCTATGTTGTTTATTCATACATAAATATTTTTAAGACTTTTCAAAGTCACCAACTCTGGATCAGTGTAACAGGGGTGCCTCCAGAAATGTTTGATAGGTGTGGCCAGACAGGCCCAAAGAAATTTATGGGGTGGCACAAGGTAAAAAATAAATAAATAACCTGTTCTATGTTATAAAAATGAACTAAAAATGGAATTTAAAGAGCAAGTCACTCCTACCAGATTCTTACTCAACTCCCACTTCCTGTTTGAAAAATGCAACAAATGCTGTTGAATAGCAGACCGAGAAGGCGGAGTCGCTAACAAATACACACACACATAGGCTCAAAACAACATTGTGACATCATATGGTTCCAGCTAACGTTCAAGGGTACTTCTTAGCCAATAGCGATGGCCGATTTAAATTAAAATGCAGTGCAGAGTTTTTACCTGACAACAGCACAACACTGACAGTTTTAGGCAGAAAATTCAAATGTTAACTAAAATGCATTAAAGTGCTAAACTACTGACTACACGTGTCTGCAGCATGATTAGACACACATTTATATAGTTTATCGTGAAAAAAATTTGATTTGGGAGTGACTTGCTCTTTAACTTAAATTTTATGAACACAAACATTTCAGTAAAATACATTTCAGTTATTTAAAATGTTATAAAACATTTTTAATGTAATATTTATTTTTAGTTTCATTCATTTTTTAAATGGTGAGCAGCAGAAACATATGTGTATTATTTTTATTCTGATCATTTATTTGCTCATTAATTGTATTATTTTTATTTAGATTTACAATTATGTCTTTATTTTTATTAGAAGATCAACTTATGGGTTGAGTGAGCATTAAAATTATTTATTAACACTGGCTTTTGCTGGGGGGGCAATTTTCTAGAGGTGGCCCTTGGGGGAGCCGTTGCAGTGTAAGTAACGCCACAAATGCTCCAGCACGCTCTATGATTGACATCTGTATAAAAGTGGATGTCTAATGCTATTGCTATCTCAAATTGCATTGGGCTCTATGGGACGGGGCAGGCTTAGCAAAATAAAAGCTAGACTTATGACCTACATTACATCACAGTACAATGTCAGATTATCACTATTATTGGTTTCTAATAAATCATACATAAGTCCTGAAAGGGGGAAAGCTGCAGATTGCTGCTTTAATTTTCAGTCTCATTGATTCCTATTAACTAATTTTAATTACAAACAGATCAATATTGACAAATTGTGTCGTGTTCAACCCACGCTGGTTTCCAGAACCCCCAGTTAGCATGACAATGTTATGAGTGGTAGTCACCAGATTAGATTTTAATTTTGTAATGAATGTTTAAATGCATTAATAAACTGAAAGTGTGTATAAAACAACTTGTGTGTTGGAAAGCATCTCTGCTTTTTTCAGGTCTTTGCTTTTGTTCTGTTGACAAAAGAATCTGCTGCTTTCTAATTCTTGACACCAAAAAGTAGGAATGACACGTGCATATGGCTAAACCTGCTTATATGTGAAGTGTGTCTTTCATATGACTCCTTTTTTGCCACACCTGTTTTGTTTACTTACTGCTTTGATGATGTTTCTCTTCAGAGGCGGTATTCTGATGTGGCTGAAGCGGTATGTCGACATGATCATCAAAACGCTGTTGTCTGTTGCCTTTTAACGTTCCTTCTGTGTTAATTATGCCCCAGCGCTACCTTGTTATGGTTTTAAATGATTGATGGGAGGTGAAATACCTGCCTGTGGTTGGGGAAATGATTTGATAAAGATAAGAGCTTTGTTAGTGTTCGAACATAAAATACTTGGGGAAAATGTGATATTAAGTTATAAATACACAGCTCAGCCCAAATAAGGAATTATGTGTTAAACGCCCATTTTTTAATTTGCTTTCTAGGAACATAGAAACACATTTTCCTGTGGGTTTAGTTGCTTCCCAACATCTTTATCATTTTGTTTCCTCATCTTCACATCTAACAGTCACCTAATGCCACTGCTGGCAGCCGCTTTCAGCATAGATACTCCCACTGAATCTGCTCTTTCTGAAAACCCTTGCTGCTGGTGGAATGGAATCAGTCTGACTTCCTGTCTTTCAAATTAAAATCTTATGAAGTTGATGCAAATAGCTGGAAATTTGCATTGTGTAGGTAAGCAGGCCAATACGCATGCATGCGTGTGTGTCTGGGTTATATTTCCTGCATACATTTATCTTTTCCTTTGTTCTGGTTTGTGTTTTTCTCAGATACACGCACAGGACTGCTGAGAAACAACCAGGTTGTACATTTCTCCTGCTGTTTTACAGCACAGATTGGGTTTAGTTATAAAAAGGCACCTCATTTCTGAGCAGCTCCGCTCACACTGAACAGCAAAAAGACTTTTAGGGACTGGCTTGTTTTAGTAGCTGTAACAATTTCTACTGTTTGGAACATGGTTTAATACTGATGCTAAATCAATCTTTTTTTTTTCCTCTCCAAACATCACAGTTTAATTCATCCATCCATCCATCCATTGTCTGAACCCGCTTGTCCATGTAGGGTCGCGAGGGGACGGTTTAATTCAGAGAATACATATAAAACCTTTTTTTCCTGACAGATAGAGAATACGAGAAGGTAATTTGCATATTTTAACAAATAAATAATCAAAGTGCTGACCATCAACACATCTTCACATCAGGATGTAATAATCAAATATTCAGTTTCATCCATCCCATCATTTAGGTCCCACACCTGTCTACCACCATGCCTCGCTCTCAAACGCTCTCATTTATTCTTTATTGATGATCTATCAGGAAACTGGAGCGGTGGGTGATGAATCGAAAAAGAACAGAAATAAAACACATTCATCTAAAGTTGCATGAAATGACAGAATAATGCATGTATGAACAGAACGGACACAGAAAATGGGAAATCAGTGCTTTATACTGAGAAGTGATGCCATTGTTTTGTCATCAACCTATTAAAATGTATGTAGAATTAAGATAGAGTGAAACTATTCATTTAGGTACAGCAGAATACACCAAGGGAGGAATAATTAGTATGCTATTAAAACATTCACACACTCTTTACAAACCCGCCATTCTTCAACATCATTCAGATGTTTTAGCCCTGTTTTAGTGGTGCTCAATTTCAGTGCAGCTTTTGATACTGTGGGCCACAACATCCTTTTTGATAGATTAATGAGCTGGGTGAGACTTTCAGGCACAGTGCAAAGTTGGTTCCAATCATACCCTACAGACAGGAGTTATGTTGTTTCCATTGGTGAACACAAATCAAAGCAAATCGCCCTGACTTGTGCTGTCCCCCAAGGCTTGATACTTGGACCACTTCTTTTCAATCTCTACATGCTCCCACTGGGCCAGGTCATAAACAATAACAACATCACCTACCACAGTTATGCAGATTACACCCAGATCTATCCAGCTCTATTCGCCCAAAGAATCTGGTCTCCTAGACTCACTCTGTCAGTGCTTACAGCAAGTTAATGACTGGATGCAATCAAGTTTCCTTCAGTTAACAGAGACAAGACTGAAATTGTCTTTGGAAATAAGAAGGATAGGATGGAAGTTATTTCTCAACTTAGTTCCAAACAAATAAGGACAAAGACTCAGGTTAGAAATCTTGGTGTTACCATTGGTTTACACCTGAGCATCACTGGTCACATTAAGGCTAAAACTAAATCAGTGTTTCAGCTTCTCCGTCAATTAGCAAGACTTGGAGGTCTTGTGTCAAAACAAGACCTAGAGAAACTAATTCATGTGTTCAACTCCAGCAGGCATGACTATGGTCTTCTAACTGGTCTTCTCAAAACATCTGTAAAATAAATGCAGCTTATTCAAAATGCTGCTGCTAGAGTCTTAACAAGAACCAAAAGAACAAGGCACACCACCCCTGTTCTAAATGCTCTACACTGGTTACCAGTAAACTACAGAATCAACTTTAAAGTGCTTCTACTAGTCTATAAATCTCTCAGTGACATGGGGCCAAAATACATGTTGGATCTCCTTCCTGTATATACGGCAATATAGAGCAATATAGGGCAATAGGGAGCCTAAGTCTCCTCCCTTTCCGGTCGGCTCATGGGTCCTTGGAAGAACGAATAAATGAATTTAAGTCAACGAGACTAAAAGAGCTATTTTCTAAACCGCTTTGCCTTAGACACTGGATCGCACATTTGTTGTACTTCTATTTAAATGAAAAGTAATGATGTGTTTCGACCACACCAGTCACATATTTAGAGATTTATCAGCTTGTAAAAGTTCGTAATTAGCATGACTACAAATCAGACATTGACACATCGCATATGGCATCATCACAGAATCTCTTCTCTCCTAGCATAGCTGCTACTTATTAAGTGGCCATATTTATGGTGCTTTTTTCCTCTTGAAGGAAGGATTTCAAGTTAGCTAAACTTACAGCCCTTTTCCCCACTGTCTTTTTCCGTGTTCATGAAGAGCATTTGTAGTTCTGAACTTGTTTTCACACAAAACCTAAAATAACGTTTCTCCCTGTATGAAAATTAGCACATTCATGGTATCAAAATACATCTTTAAAATTCACGGACATCATATGTGAAATCCATGGCTCAAAACAAGCAGAATTAGAAAATAGCATTTTTAGCCCCATTGACTTGCATTCATTTTATCGTTCTCCTGGGGACCCGTGGTCCGTAAGTAGATGGGCGTGACTTAGGCTCCCTATAGCCCACTGCAACACACTAAATAGTGAACTCTGAGCTGAACTCATTAATTTTAAAATCTGTGAACTGAATTTTGAATTGGGTCCTATATACATCAAACCTTCCCCACTGATTGTAACTGAACGAATAAACCACCTGGTTTGGTTTAAGTGGATTAAATTTGGTCCAAAAGTTGGTCAAGCCAAGTCAAACAAAAATTTTTATAGCACATCTGTTGCCCCATAGTGCTGCACATGGGCAGTAAAAATTAAATCAATCAAAATAATAAAAAAATCTGACTAAAGCGTTACAAGAGAATAAAATCATTCCAGACACTTTTCATGTGCCGTTCCACAGATGTGGAATGACCTACCAAGCACTACCAGAACAGGGGCTTCCTTGTCGATTTTCAAGAAACTCCTGAAGACCCAGCTCTTCAGAGAGCATCTTCTAAACTAGGACTCTCACTGCACCCATCCCCCACTCTACTGTCCACTCCTTGTTCACATCCCTTTATGATTCATTATGCTGCTTCACTGCCACCTAGGATTAACTGATTAATGTTTGTTGTTAGTCTCAAGGGCAACCTGCCGACTTCATTATCCCTTGTAGGTTGCTTTGGACAAAAGTGTCTGCTAAATACATAAACATTAAATCACAGGCAGATAAGACAAAATGCAAAAGAATAAAACAGAAATAAAGGATCACATATGAAAAGATGAAAAGAGGAAGAAAAGCCTGCAGCCTGTTGATTATCAATGAAATGCCAAGGCATACAAGTGCGTTTTCAGCCTGCTTTAAAATGACGGTGTGTATTTTTCCTATCAATGGGGGCAGTAGATACCTAAATTGTTGCAAGAAAGCAGTATTTTTGTGTTGGACTCAGACCTTACCAAGGGATGCCCATTAGGGTCAAAAAACCCAGGGCAGTACAAACTTTAGCAAAACAACAAGTACATCAGACACCCTTTCATCACTGGTAACAAGTGAAGAGGTAAATCTGTAAAACAACAACATTTAAGAATGATGAAAGTTTTGTAACCGTTTGTTACAAGTCAGTAAATATTTTGTCCTCACAGGCTCCCGTAGAAGGAAACATGGCAGCTAACATGGCGTTGCCCAGAAACTTAGACCCGCTCCATTGGTATTTTAGACCTGATTTTTATGGTTATGTGTTATGAAGCCACAAATATTAAATACACATATATATATTAAATTAAAATATACACACACACACACACACATATATATATATATATATATATATATATAGAGAGAGAGAGAGAGAGAGAGAGAGAGAGAGAGAGATAGATAGATAGATATATGTATTGTTTAGCCCGTCCAAGTAACAGGAAATAAAAAATACATTTATCTGTATGTAAATGTAGTTTAAATGTCTTCCCACAATAGCTCATGTTGATTCTGTCTGAGTTAGACCCTAAAAATCCTGCAGTTCCACTAAAAGAGTATTTACCTGCAAACAGCGCCCTTTACAGCCTGTTAGCTCTGCTTTCTGCTGCTTCCTCTGTAGCAAGTTTGCTGTACACAGGTTAGCTCCAGTAGCTGCAAAGTCTCTGATGTTCCACAGATTCCTGAAAAATTAGCATACTTATTACCATAAACTGCAATAATATGTAATTCCATGAAACCAGCAATGAATGTGATAAGATGAGACTTTAACACGCCTCTTTGCAGCAATAGAACATTATCCTGAGGCTAGCACAATGGCTAGCTTAGCAGCTAGCTAGTGAGGTAACGTCTGGTCAAAACCAACTTAAAAAGTGGCTTAACTTACAGATTAACTAAGGGTGCCCAAGAAAAGATAAATATATTATCAATAGAAGAAGAAGAAGAAAATAGCATTTCTATAGCACCTCTCAAGATAAAAATCACGAGGCAATACTGCCTTTAGATCCTCAGTAGACACTACAGACAGCAGAAATAACATGTTTGGGGCTCAAAAATCATCTTGTTGACTGAGTTGGGGGGAAAAAAAGTCTTGGAGGCTACATCACTTCTGGGTCACTGAACTGTCACTCAAGAGAAACCACGGTCCTATGGGAGAGGACTTCTCAGAAGTCCCACCCACCCGAAAGGATTCTGTCAGAATTGCAACCAAAAACTCAGGGATTGCAAAGGAGAAAGCCAGACAGTGTAAGTGCAAATCTGGTAGTGAGAGCACAGCTTTGTGCAGCGAGAACGAAACTAAGGAAACTGATAACAAAAACACATAGAGGCAAACAGAAAAAGGAAACATACTTTGTTACTCATTTTAAGAAGTTGATTCAGATTGTAAGTTTTACTTTTGAAACAACTGTTTTTTCCTTTATTCAATATATTTGTTCTGTCAATTTCTTAATTTTTGTTTTTGAAAGTGTTTTTCTTGGTCCTATTGTCACAAATCTAATCCCATACACACCTCCTGCCGCCAAACTCCCAATGCCCCACCATCCTGAGTTGCTCTTTCATTTTTTGCTTAGAATCTTATGTAGCCTTTGTCTTAAAAACTGCCTTCTGCAAGATTAATGCAACAGAAAAGACAAATGAAAACTTTTTTTTCAGATGTGGTTGAGCTGCTTAGTTGCTCTTGGCATTATGATGGATACCATCCACAGGGGTGAAATGAACAGGTCATTATTGATGACTTTAGACCAAGCAGGACATTTAAGAAATAAAACACAGATTAGAAAAAAAAACTGAATGACAGATAACAAAAGCTAAAGGGACAGGAAGACCAAAAGCAACCCGGAGACACGATATTTTAAGAGCAACTTAAAATTTTACTCCTTCACATCTTTTCTGCATCTGTCTCTCTCCTGAATAGTTTTGCATGCTGCTGACCCTAAAAGCTTCCCTGTTTAGGCCTCCAGCTATATTTTCACCTCATTAGCTCAGACAGACGTGAAAACTGGAACAGCGTGAGGACAAAGGAAGCTTGTGAGTGTGTGTCTCCCTGGTAAGAAAAGGCTAAAAGGGATGATGTGATGAAGGCAACCAGGGCTGGTGGTGCTGTACAGTTTTCAGAGCCATGAAGAAAACTAGTGACACAGTAAAAAAGGGAAAAAAATTAATCATGGGGAATCATGTGAAGGCATGAAAAAACATTTCCACCTATGTGACTGCACACACACTAACAAGTATGGGTCTGACACTGACTAATAATATGAGGAAGTCTGCTTTTTCTCTGCCGTTTTTTCGCTCCTTCCTTTCAGTCTTTGAGGCACAGAGGAAGCTTTCTATACAGCTTCTGCCATTTTTGCCAAAAACTACGCAAATGACCTCATCAGAATTCAACATGCATCTCCAGCTCACTGCAACCAATCACCATACAGAGCAGAGAGCAAATTTGTTTACAAGTGGATGGAGTCTGTGTGAGATGATGAAAGACGGGCTGGGATGGCCCTGGAAAGTAATGTGTGAGCATCCAGCTGCATATTCTAGGTCAAAGAGTAAGATTAGGATTGTTTTTTTGTATTCCCAGTTCATTTGAGTTAACAGCAGCAAAAGCAACCGTGAACAGATGTGTGCTGGATTATTGCTCTAAAGTGGTGCTTCATCTCATCTCTGCTAACCGTCACATGTACAATTCCATTTTATATTAATTTCTCTGATCTAATTTGTCAGATAATCTAAGAGGAGATCAGTGCCAAAAGGTGCCTGAGTCAGGAGCTTGGCCAGAAGTAGATTTCTCAGGGAGGTTGCGGTTGTATTTGAGACCCAGTTTCCATGGCAACTGTGCGACTGTGGTGACCTACATGTGTGCTGTATGTACACAAACACATGTGCCAGTAATCAGCTGTTGTCAGTCCACCCAGCGGGGGGGGGAGGACACACGGAGCGGTGGCTGAACGAGTCTATCAGTGATTGTGAGAACAAACATAGGAGCCATGAGCGTTGAGTCAACACCCCCTCCCTGTCACCTGGAGATGCTCTGTGTGTAATGTACACAAGAAGGAATAATTATCAATCTGCTGACTTGTAATTAATGACACAATGATGCAACCTGTAATGCTTATTAAGTCAACACAGTTACTAAAAATATTTTCAGACAGGAAAAAAAAACGAAGGCTGCTAGAGCCTTCTCCGTGGTGGTTCCTGTGGACCAGCGTGACCCTAGAGGTTAAGATAGCTAATACTACGGCTTTTTTTCCTCATATTTATTTTGTTGAACAAAATAAAAAAATACGACAAATTAATAAACAATATGCATATAAACACAATACAACTTGAATGAAAGGGAGCAGATGGAAGAAAAAAAATTATAATTTCTGCCCTTTTTTTAAACAAAAATAACAAAACTATATTTATGCATTCCCTCGAAGTTCATTCTGTCACATTCCTTGTCCATATTTCAATTATAGCCACAGACATTATTCACATTCATATCCACCCAACACACTTGATCTAATATATTCCCCAAACATTTTTAGAGTTCTTGACTCTTTCACTTCTCTGTCCAGGCAATTCCATGATTTCACGCCATTCACCAAAATACAAATTTTCTTTATTCTGGTTCAAAATCTGGGCTTTTTGCAGACTTCAGTTCCCTTCAACATATAAATTCTTCCAAAAATTAGACACACCGCTTTTGAAAATGGATGTAATGTCTCAGGAATAAATATCACGATATATTGCCATCTTGATATTTTCTTACATCCCTAGTCTGCAGTGTACTTTGGGTACACTATGGTGTGTCTTAGCTCACCAGCTGCAGTTGATGCATGTGGCCGTGTTGCACTTCCATTGTAATGAAATGCGGTAGTTTTCAATCTAAAAAGAAAAAGAAATACTAAAAAACAAAAGAAATAGCTTTTAGACTAAATATACATTTTATGTTAATATTTAAAAGCATGTATTTAATTAATTATTGATTATCTGTCCTGGATAACATTCCTTTGATGGAGAATACAGAATACATGTGACAGAAAGCACATTGAATCTGATCTGGAATTATCTGATTTGTCCTGTTCTGACAAACAAATGTCAGATCTGTATACTGGTAAGAAATTTATTTTCAAACATACTCACTCAGATAATTATTCAGTCAGAGTTACATCATATAAACCATTTGTTTGACTTAAAAAGAAGCAGGCAGAAGTATGAACTTTAGCCCGCGTAACATGGAACAAAGAATACATTTATCTGTACGTAAATGTAGTTTAAATGTCGTCCCACAATAGCTCATGTTGATTCTGTCTGAGTTAGACCATAAAAATCCTGCTGTTCCACTAAAAGAGTATTTACCTGCAAACAGCGCCACTTGACAGCCTGTTAGCTCTGCTTTCTGCTGCTTCCTCTGTAGCAAGTTAGCTGTACACAGGTTTGCTCCAGTAGCCGCAAAGTCTCTGATGTACCACAGATTCCTGAAAATTAGCAAACTTATTAACATAAACTGCAATTCAATTCAATTCAAATTCAATTCAAAAATACTTTATTAATCCCAGAGGGAAACTGATTATAATAATAGGTAATTCCATGAAGCCAGTAATGAATGTGTTAAGATGAGACTTTAACATGCCTCTCTGCAGCAATCAAGCATTGTTCAGGAGGCTAGCTTAGCAGCTAGCTAGTGAGCTAACGTCTGGTTAAAACCAACTTAAAAAGTGGCTTAACTTACAGATTAACTAAGAGTGCCTAAGAAAAGATAAAATATATTATCAATACTGCATTTAGATCCTCAGTAGACACTACAGACAGCAGAAATAACATGTTTGGGGCTCAAAATTCATGTTGTTGACCGAGGTGGGAAAAAATATGTCTTGGAGGCTACATCAGGTCACTGAACTGTCACTCAAGAGAAACCGCTGTCCTTGTCCTATGGGAGAGGACTTCTCAGAATTCCCACCCACCCGAAAGGGTTGTGTCAGGATTGTAACCAAAAACTCAGGGATTGCAAAGGAGAAAGCAGGTAGTGTAAGTGCTAATCTGGTAGTGAGAGCAATGCTCTCAGCAGCAAGAATGAAACAAAGAAAATTGATAACAAAAACACATAGAGGCAAACAGAAAAAGGAAACATACTTTATTACTCATTTTAAGAAGTTGATTCAGATTGTAAGTTTTACTTTTGAAACATGTTTTCTCTCTCTCAACGTCTTAACCATTTGATGCATGAATTAGGAAATCTTCAACCATGATTTTTTAACTATTTTTTTCATTCATCTTTAGGTGTGAATGGAACAAATTTCAACAAAAAATTTTTGTAACATTTAATCATTTACTAATAATTAATTACGTGCCCACCTCAGTGGACAGCGTGCATTCTGAACATGAAATATGTTGGGTTGACTTACTGAATTCCAAATGGAGGGGCTAAAATGCAATTAAGTCTTCAACAGCTGTGCTTAATATCAAAAAGAAATAAATAACAATTTTGAGGACCTGTCCACTGTAGTGGCCATTATGCATCAAAGGGTTACTATTTGTTTGATCTCTAAAGTGTTTTTCTTGGTCCTACTGGCACAAATCTAATCCCATACTGAATGCTCATAGAAACTTAAAGCAGTGTTATCAGCTTCAGTTCCATAACAATGAGAATGTGAACTCGTGTCTCTTGAATCTGTTTTATAAAGCTGAGAATACGTTTGCTCTGTTTCTAAAACAGTAGTCATGAACAAAATGTCAACTTTGTTCTTTTTTTGTCAAGTCTTGTTGAAGAAAAGCATCACCTGCTACACTGATTCTGAGCTTTTAAATTGTCCAAAGAAATATTCTGGATTCAACAAGTGTGCTTCAGAACATTTTCTTTAGAAAAGCACACCAGTAACCCTTTCTCAAGAGGACACCCATGTATTTTTATATGATACGCAGATAAATAAAGATTTTCTCTAAGGGAATCAGTTAGCTGAACTTGACACTCTTGTTTTAGACTTGTTTGTAGAAGTTGGCCCACCATCCTGGGTGAAAATGTTATCCCAAGCTCCAGAGACTCATCCGATGGCTGAGTCAGGAATGATGCCCTGTCTTCACACAGGGTGACTCAACACTCACATTCAGTCATTGTTGCACTCCAAAAAGGTGACGTGAGATCAGATCCTGCTGTCCTCTGCTGATCTGGATCCGCTTTCACACACCTGGCTTAGAAATATGACTTTTACAAATAAAACTTTATGTCTTCTGTGTCTCTGGCTCCAGAAACAGCTTCTCAGGATGAGCTGAGGGGTTGTTATGTTGTTGTTTAATGGTGACGGTAAGGTCCTGCTGACATATTCTGGACAGATGAAATGTCTTGTCACATGAAGAGAATTTTCCACCCCAGCAGCGAGCAGTAATGAATCAGCTCATCAAGAGGTGAGTCATCAAAACAAATCTCAGCCAGAGAATGAGATGAAGCTTACTGACTCTGAAAAACCTGCAGAACCAAAGTTTATTTTGCAGCAGCACAATAATATGCTCATCGTTAACATTTCACCTGACCTTTTTCATGTGTCAAAACAAAATCCTGTCAAACACACACACACACACACACACACACACACACACACACACACACACACACACACACACACACACACACACACACACACACACAAGCAAACAGCTCACATAAAATACCAGAGTGGAATAAAAGTGATCTATAACAGCTTCCCTTCAGGTGGCCTGTGGTGTTCCAAGGATACTTTTTACTGTGTTACAACCTTTTTCCAGAGAAGAAAACAGCAAAACAAGTGAAATATTGTGCTAGGAGCGCCATCTAGTGGTGAAAAAAGACATCAAAACTTGCTAAACTCCAGCTGAACAAAAGATGACACAAAAATCATTTAAATAGGTGCCATTAACAATACTTACCTCACTGTTGTGATTTTTAATATAATCTACTTATATTACATTAGGATTTAGAATAGAATTGTTTCCTGATTTATTTTTTTGCAATGACGAACAAGTATTTTTAAAAGTTGAGCAGAGCAAAAAATATATTTAAGGCATTTAAATGAAATACAAACCAGTAGTTTGATCAACATATTAATCAACAATTCAATACCTTATGCATTTTAAAATAATGCACTTTTAAAACTGTGCCATTTTGAGCAGAAACTACACTTTTGGGCTCAACATGAAACAGTACAGTAACAGTAAGTGTGAAATTACTTGATGCACTCAATATGAGGTTAAACTATTGGAATGGAACTCAAGAGTAACTCATTATCATCAAGAATTCAGCATAAAAGTGGATCAAGTTATAATAAAGAGATGAAAACAACGTTTTTTGACCTTGTTGTACTGATGTGTCGCAGCACATCAAAGCATTCTTCTGAACACGGCGCTATTTACAGATAAATAAGGGTTTTAAATTCCTGAGCGAGAAGTGTGTTCAGTCTTATTTCACATTGACATTTTAAAGTTAGAGCTTCTATTCAAGTGGATGACCTGAAATAATGCTAAATAAAAGCAATTGACGTAATTGGTTCAAACAGATTGCCTGATGACACCATCCTGCACACCACCCTCACCCACATAGACGGTAAAAATGGAAACTATGTCTGATTGCTGTGCATTGACTATATCTCCGCTTTTACCACTGTGATCTCAACCAGTCTGGCCAACAAAATAATAGACCTAGGACTCAACTTCCAGCTGCGTATAGGGTGCCATTTGTAAAGTCAAACAGTCATAACTTAGCATCAATATTTTGGGTTTTTTAGCTTATCATAAAAGAAAAAAATGGGAGTAATTTTTCTGTCATATTTTCCCCATGTTATTTATACAAGTAAAAATTTAAAAGACCCCAACAAAATATTTAGTTAGAAAGCAAAATATTTAGAGTTAAATATTCATTTTACAAACAAAATATTTAGGTGCGACTTCAATCTTTAGCTTGCTAAGTAAATATTTACTTATGAACTTTGACATTTATATACATGTGAATAACATGATGAAAAGATGACTTAGAAAAATAAACTCCCACTTTTGAAATTATAGGTTAAATAATCCAAAATACCACTGTTAAATTATGACATTACAAATGGCATCCCATAGCTTTGTAGATGGGTGCTGGACCGACAGGCCCCAAGTAATTAGGCTGGGCAGCTGTGTGTCCATCACAACAACACTCAGTTCTGGTGTTCCACAGGGATTATTTTGAGCCCCAATAATGATCAGTCAGCCCACAGAGATGAAGTGAAGAGACTGGAGAGATGGTGTCAAATTTGCAACCTCCTGCTGAACGTCAGCAAAACCAATAAAGATGGTGGTGGACTTTGGGAGGAAACTGCAGTGCTCCTACTCCCCTTTCTCCAATGATGATGCTACAGTGGAATGAGTAGAAAACCTCAGAGGCCAACTAACAGATAAACTCACTTGGTATACCTACATTGATAAATGATAAATGACCCGCACTTGTAAAGTGCCTTTCAAATCTTCTAATATCTTCTAAAATCTTCTTATATCTCACATCTAAGATTTCCACCTCTTTAATTTACAAAATAATACTAAGACTTTCCTAACTTTGCTCAGACATGGCATGTTTTATTTATTGTTTTGAATGAAAACATGTTTTGCCTTTAGCTTTTTTTCATGAAAATCATCAGTTGTTTGAAGTTCAGAAGTGCTTTCAAGTTGGTGGTTTCAGCCTGCATCTGGAAAAGAGTCTTAACAAACTAGTTATACAAATAAACAAATCATGAATGCCTTTTTTGTCTTAAATGAGACATATTATCAACATTTTGTTTAGATATATAACAGTTTGTGCTATACATATTTATAAAGTTCTTTGCACAAAATCACTCACATAAAACAATCTCTGCTGTTTTATTCTTGACACTTTTAGTACCTTCCAGAATAAGCTGTTTCAGGGCTCTGTCATTTTAAGATAACAAGCTGGAGCTGGCCACGCCCACTCATCCCTTGATAGGCTGGACTTTTCTTCTGTGTAATGACTATTAGGCTGGGTCTCAGCATTTTTCAAAGGGGAAATGGTGAATTATTGTTACATACCAGTGTTTTAAAGGGGACCTATTATACAAATCTGACTTAATGCATCTTTTTGTGATGCAATGTGGACCTCTATGGCCACCATAGATACACAAAACGTTACAAAACCAGTCCATCCATTTTCTGTCAGTATTTTGTTTAAAGAATTATATGTCTAAATGGAGCCATTTCAAAAATCCTCCATTTGTGTCGTCACAAACAGGAACATTTGCTTGGAACCCCCTCACCTGTTGAGTTCCCACCCACCAACATTGTTGAGGACACGCCCCTTAACATGCTGGAGGCATCATTAACAATTTCTAAAAGAAGCATATTTTCTAAACTTTGAAACAATTGACAATACACTTTCAAATGTCTTTCAAAAGTGTCAAATGCATGTGTCTCATGCTCAGTGCATGAGAGTTGGCAGCCTTGCTTGTGGGTACGTGTGAGTGACTCTGGTAGAAAAAAATGGGGTGGCCCAGGTGAAGCACTTGTTCGTGCAAGGGTGATATCTATTATGATGCTTTGTTGAGGGAGGACACATCATGTAATCATTATTTGATTAATTTTAATGAATTTGTGAGCTCCCTTGTACATTTATTGTGTGCATACATATTCAAAAACATTTTTCCTACACCACTGACTGTAGAACAATTGGTCATGACCAATTTCTTCTTCTTCTCCTTGCTCTTTTGGCGTTCTATACAAATCTCCCATTTTTGACGTCAGACAGGCACTTTTTCAAATTTCTCCATTTTGGTACCTATAATTGAACACTGATAGAAAATGGATAGATTTTTTAAAAAATGTTTAGAGTGTGCATAGAGGCAGTAGAGATACATAGCAACACTAGGGATGCAAAAGGTGAGTTTTGGATAAGGTCCATCAATCCATCCATGCATTTTCCATAGTCACTGATCCACGCAGGGTCGCAGGAGGCTGGTGCCCATCTCCAGCAGTCCTCGGACAATCAGGCGGGGTAAACCCTGGACAGGTTGCCAGTCCATCGCAAGGCAACACAGAGACACAGGACAAAACTACCAAGCACTCACACACTCACACATGAGGACAAGAGACCAATCAACCTGCCATTCATGTCTTTGGATGGTGGGAGGAGGGTGGAGTGCAGAGAGAACATGCAAACGGACAAGGATTTGAACCCAGACCTTTCTGGGTAATCCTGAAAGCAGAATAAAACAGAAAGAGTTTTTGATCGTATTTATTTCATTTATTACAACTTACATTTAACTAGATATAGCACACTTTGGAATCAAAACACCTTTCTTAGTGGCCTGGCCAGGCCATGCAGCAGATAGTTTCTGGTGTAACGCTTTAATGTTTAAAGGCTCATAAACGGAGGTGGTGTAACTGTCTCATTAGGGCAGGGGTCGGCAACCTGTTCCCATCAAAGAGCCGTTATTAGCCGTTTCCCACAGTAAAGAAAACACTGGGAGCCACAGCAGCCACGGCGTTGTGGGCGGGGCCTACCCTCAGACAGCAGAGAGCCACTTTAACCAATCACAACAGGTGACAGCAGCCAGTACCGGTCGCTCGTGTACGTGAAAGTTCTTTCATAAGACGATAATCAATAAAACGATTTATATAAAATGGATCCAGAAGTTGTAGCCCGTCTCTGCCTACAATATTTTGATATTTTTTCACCCTGTTGGTGGTTTTACTGAGCAGGTGCCACTTTTGTCATACGTTTCTTTTTAAAACATGTTTAGACAGTTCAGAATACAAATCCAGGCTCTGTCACGTTTGATTGTTGTAATTAAACTTTGTAGGTGGGGAAGGTCAGAAAAGGATCCAATCAATTTGTTTTCCCCTCATTTACAGTGACGGAGATAATGGCGCAGTGCGCCTGGCTCTGGTGGTAATCAAGTTAAATTATATCTCTTTGCAACAATTTTCACAAGAAAACAGAACAGTTAAAAGCAGGACTTGTGTTGAACGGATAGTTCCCGTATTTGACCGTTTATTTTGACGGAGAAAGAATAGAAAGAATTACCCCGACGTATGCAGACGAACTGATACTTTATTCGTTTCGCACATCGCAGATGTAGCTAAATCACTCAAGAAAAGATTCCCATCTGAACATCTGAGCTGGACACTGCTCAGCGCAGCTCACTGTCGGCGCGTACGTACGGTCCACAGCAAGCTGAAGATGTGGAGAGGGGCTTGGAGCACTTCGCAGAACCAGAGCACATGCAGGAAGATTCCTCCGACTGAAGCGAGACTTGTCACTTAGAAAATGTTCCCTGATTATGAAACTTTGGCTGAATAGCGCTTGTTCCTGTCTCCAATGTGGCGTCACATCCAGGAGCCTGCCTGAGGAGAGTCCCAGAATCTCACATCCTCTTCAGCTCAGAAAGCGCATATGATTACGCACAAGCGTGACGCGTCAACCCGGTCTCACAGTAAGACCGGGTTGGACCTGTTCAGGTTTACGCAGACAATCTTTACATTTAGAATTGGCATACAGGTGTAAAATTAATGCAGTAAAATATAAAGCATTTTATTTAAATATCCATTCATTATTTTACAAGCACAGAGAGCCGCATCAGATGGATGGAAGAGCCGCATGCGGCTCCAGAGCCGCGGGATGCTGACCCCCGCGTTAGGTGTTGATGGCCTGCTGGGGGGCGGGGCTTAAACTGACACTGAAGCAGCTTTAAGTGATGCGGGGATGGGGTCCCTTTCACGTTCTGGAAGCAGGATAGAGATCCACTTGGGGATGGAACATTACAATTTTACTTTTTTACATCTTATTTTCACAATGTCTCATTTCTGTTAGTGAGAATTTGAGAACAAGAAGAAGAAGAAGAAAAAAAAAGAAGAAGAGACTCCGCAGGCATCATCCCCCTGTGACCGCCCACAGCTCCAAGGGGGAGAAAGGGGGAGAAAGTGCTGCTTTGTGAATGACGGGAGCGGCGGACGACAGGAAACTAACTTTACCGAATGATAATCTCAACCTGAGACGTTTTTAGTCTCAGCTGAAAAGTTCGGACAGCTCTACTGTCGGTGGCGAAGGGACCGGAAGCGGGGAAACTCGGTAAGTCGCGACGCCTTTGGTGTGTGGTGTTAGAGCAGATTGACAGCCGTTCTCGTTTTTTTTCCAACGGAGAGATGCATGGCAGGCTAACCGTGACTGGAATAAGTGTCCAGGATAATTCCTGGACTGAGTTTGGACTTCCAGTTGCATAAACCCGCAAAAACACATAAGCCGATGTTCAGTTTAAATCGGTGAACGGAGAAGAAGCGTCGTTTGAAACTGGCTTGCATCATGAATATCAACAAGCACGCAGTCCAGTTTCAGACTGACTTTCCATTTACCCACCGAATCTTCTCAAGCTTTTCTGCATTTGATGCAAGTTTCCATCTGCTGCCAGGGTGTTTCGCAACATTTGTGACTCATGCAGAAAGCGTGCATTCCCACTGTCCCCATGAACGCCAAAAAGACACAGAAAGACTCATTCATCACGTTTTAAGGTCTCTGTACTGGAAGTGGTCAACAAAGGTTTTCATATGGATTTAACCACATTTTCATGTTCTCCTTTCATCTAAACAGTGTTTTTTAATGGACAAAGTTTTGTTCCCTTTTTTTTTTTTTTTTTTGCAGAATCACCATGATGCTCATCACTCTGGTCTTTCATCTCTGCTTACTGGTGGTGGTTCATGGTGACCCCTGCCTCATCATCAGCGAGATCAACGCTGACAATCCAAAACTGGACATGACTGAGTTTGTGGAGCTCTACCACACCAGTGGACAGCGAGCCTCTTTAGACGGCTACACGCTCGTCTTCTATAATGGCAATGGGAATATCGCCTACAAGGTTCTGGACCTGAAGGGCCACAGTACAGATGACAGGGGCTTCTTCCTGGTGGGCTCTATGGACATGCTGCCCAAACCCGCCATCCCCCTGCCTCCAAACACAGTCCAGAATGGACCGGATGCCATTGTCCTCTACCACACATCCGCTGCCCGTTACAGTGAGAAAATGAACGTCACGTCTATTGGGTTGGTGGATGCAGTCGTCTACATGACTCGCAGAACCGGAGGAGCAGAGTTCCTGGCTGAGATCCTTACCCCCGGGGAGCAGGCCTTTGTTGAAGACGAAGCGGCGCTCGAGGGGGACGAGTCAATTGAGAGGTGTTTGCTCTCTGAAGATCAGTGGGGCTTTCAGGTGTCCTCGCCCTCCCCAGGTCAGAGGAACAACTGCACCCCACCTGCCGCCCCATCTAGCATTCCTTTCATCACTGAACTTAAGCTGGGTGGAGGACAGGTGGATGGCTTTGTTGAGCTGACAGAGGCTCCAGCCGCGGGTCCATTGGTGTTGGTGGTTCTGGATGGAAAAACAGACCGAGTCAGTGTCAGAGTTGAAGTGGACCCCTCCAGAAATGGCCTAAACTATGTGATCATAGAGAAGAAATACATGAAAGGTCAGTGCTGCTTCATATATTTAGATTTAAAACATTTAGTTTTGTGGTGATCGTGTCTGTTGGTGTTTCCTCTCAGGAGACGAGTCTGGTGCAGTGGCTGTTTACAGCGGCAGAGCTACAGACTTCCCGGTGGGAAGTCCGCTGAGCCAGCTCCAGCCTCTGGATGCATTTGTGTTTGCTGGACCTGGAAATAAGCCAAGCGCCAACCTCACAGAGATGCTCATCCCCGGCAGGCAGCCGTACCAGCTAAGCAACAAGCAAGTCCCTTTTACTATCCTCAACATAACTCAGTTTCATTTAAAAGAATGAGTCCATCTTTGCTTACTGGGATTTTACTGACTTTTGGGAAGACTTCATGGTTATTTGTGTGGCCAAAGTTTGTAACACACACAGTGGTTTGACTCAGTTCCTCTTTTGCAAAGAATGTCATCACAGTTTAGCTGTGGTCAGCTTCTCAAACAAGCTATTAACACCTAAAATAATTTTACACACTCCTCTGTGAGGTGGCATATCACCCTGAAGGTGTGTGTGTGTGTGTGTGTGTGTGTGTGTGTGTGTGTGTGTGTGTGTGTAAAACTTTCCAGTGCTGTAAATGGAACCAGAAATACCCATGATGAGACATTATTCCTTATTTTTCCTCAATTAGTCATAATTAATAAATAAAACAATATTTGAACACAAAAGTGTTTTTAGTATTGAGTGGTTTTATTAATGTTAAACACGTCTCCATACTTGCTGTTTTGTTTTTCTGCAGCGTTTGAGTCTTTGGAGAGGGTAATTTCCACTCAAACAAGGGTTAATAAAGCCCTTTCACTGTTAGTGTCATGTCATGGTCATTTATTTGTTGTTCATTTCAGTTTGCGAGAGGGCGGCTTCTATCTCAGTCGCTGTGGTGTGGCCACCTGGACCAGAGATCCTGGGATCTTCTGGGAGGCCCCACAAACTCCTGGGCTGCCCAATCAGTGCCCCTGGCCAAAGATCTGTCCACACAGCGCTGGTAAGCGTTTCCATCTACTTTTAGCATGATGGATAGGGGTTAAAGGAAATGTCCCTCAGAATAAAATATGCAGATTTTCACATGAAGTTGTAACCATTTTAGATGTTCACCTTGTGTGGAATACAATAACTGATGCAGAGATTGGCTTCTTGTTGCTCAAGCAAACATGTTAAAAATTCACATTATAAATACCAATAAAATAATAACAAGTTGCAGTTTCATTGTATCAGAAGTGCCAAAAATTAGACCGACATTCAAAAAAACTAAAACTTTAATCACGAAAACAAGAAAGGATGGAGATGAACCGTCATCTTTGAGAG
This sequence comes from Nothobranchius furzeri, assembly GCF_043380555.1. Classification (NCBI taxonomy): domain Eukaryota; kingdom Metazoa; phylum Chordata; class Actinopteri; order Cyprinodontiformes; family Nothobranchiidae; genus Nothobranchius; species Nothobranchius furzeri. Next base: position 32,548,370 of record NC_091756.1, read on the forward strand.
GAAAGAACTCACATTTTTGTAAAATTCAAAGCCAGGATTCATCTGGCTGAAACTCTAAAACAAGGTCATGAACGTTGTGACATCATGTATATCCAACCCGCCTTCAAATAACCTCATTCTAGCAGGATTGACTGAATACAACCTTCTTCAAACATCTCTAAACTCCATAGTTTTAACATCAGCCCACGCTATTTTATAGAGCTTCTGACCACGATTGGTTTCATGGTTATTTATAAAGCAGCAGCTAGCTGTGGCTGTGTTGGTGTATCCTGGGCTGAGGTGTCAGAAGTATTCACCTGCATCACTCGGATAGAAGTATAGATGGCAGGGCTTAACAATATTTCTGTTGAAGAATCAATTCAAGCTTTTTACTCAAGTAAAATTAATAAAGTACTGGTTTAAAAACTACTTAAAGATGCAACATGTAAGGATTTTACAGGAAAATAATCACAAACAGTTTAATGTCAAAATCCCGTTGGAAGGACGGTTACATTGAAACAGATTTGCTTGTCAGTCGGCTGGAGGGTTGTCAGTTTTTCTCCTATTTAAAAACTAAACAAAACCAAAGAGAAACTTGGTTACGGTTTAAAATCTGTGGATTTGTGAGGTTGCCATATCTTTAGCAAGCTAACGCAGCAGTGCTAGCATTTGTAATTCGACACCGGTAGGCTAAAGTTCCAGAGTTGTATAATGAAACGAAGCCAGTAAACAGGAGTGACCTAGAAGTTATTCCTTGAACCCTGATTCATGCTTCTCTGTCAGCTCCGCAAGGGACAGACACGCACGGATTGACGGAAGCGTTTTGCTCTTTTACTTCTCCGTCTCCTGGGGAGTGTTGCAAAGCAATTGCCCGACAGGACAACAGAGGGCGTAGCGCTGTTCTGTGGTATCCTGTCATGTATCCGGTCCAAGATAGTGTGTTTATATTGTGTTTTTGTATATAAGAGACTTTTTAACACAGACAAATTTGTCTCTCATTCTCCTCCACCTCTTCATGCGCTCACCACCTCTAAACCCACGTTTCCTGTCATTTCCGTCCACAAATAAATCGTTTGCTGTGTATCTTTTCACTCCTCCAGTCACGGGGGAACTAAACGTTCATGTTTTTAGAGTATTTTCGCGAGGTATTCTTTAAGCAGCTCCGTGTCTGCCGCTAGTTATCCTCGGCTCTCTTTATGTTTTTGAGGACGCAATGGCGGCGGTGTGGACGACAGCGGCGTCCTGACCAATCACGAGCTTGCGTTGTCCGTCTCAACTGACAGATGTTTAGAAAAGAGAGCTCAACTCCGTCCGTCCTTGCGGAGCTCTCCGGCAGGTCCGCAAGGACGTTGCGTGTCTCCGCACCGACGCTGACGGAGAAGCATGAATCAGGCTTTAGTAGTCCTGGTTTTTATTTTTTCATTTCTTTGTCTGATTTTTTTTTATGTTTTATTGTGTTTTTACTTGACTCCTTGTATTTTTTTTATGTTTTTATATGTCTCTGTTCAGCACTTTGGGCAACATTGTTGCATTTAAATGTGATATACAAATAAAGGTGATTTGATTGAATTTTTAAAAGCAAATAATCGGCTCTAAAAATAACTACTTTTTCAATGACCAACAACTCCGTATCACAGTGAAATGTGTGTGTGAAGTAAATGAGTCAGTCATGGTGTTTTACGTTGTGTAACTATTCATTCAGAACTAGAACAGCGAGGCAAAAAAAACACCACACTTATGCCGGAGAAATATTACCATAGTAAGTGTCCCTACCGTAAAACACCCAAGACTGCTAACACCAGAAATGACTACGTGTTTATCTATGTATCAACTTACTGCGTGTGACTCATCTTGTCATTTAGAATCTTCTGGTGCAGATTCACAACTGGCAACATCCATGTAACTCACAGAACAGCAGTGAGAAAAAGATCATTTATTTTTTGCTTAGAAACATGGACTGCTGTTACCAAATCTGACCACAGGATGTCGTTCTTATTTTATTCGTACTTATTGCACTTTTAAAAAGAAAAACAAATGCCATTTAGGTCAAAAGCACCACAGCACTACTACACCTCCCCAAAAGGCCTTAGTGACTACAATCTTAAATTAAAATGGTAATGCGGAAAATGTGGGTTACAACTGACTACCTAGTTTAACTGAATACAAGCCCGTTGAAAATCTGTGCATTTTAGTGTAATACAAGTACATTAAAGAGGTTTAACTTTACTTTGACGGCCCCTAATGGCTGAAGCATAGAGCGCATGAAACATTTAGAGATATTTCAAACAGTTTTCAAAGAGCTATCTACATCAGGTAAGATATGTATTGTTCACAACATTTTGACATAACTTTATTAAAAAGGATCTCAGCTATTGCTTAACAACAACAACTATATAGTGAAAAAACGTGGAAAAAAACACCTGACTTCTCATATAAAAGGTTTCACATCATCTTTCCTCCCACATGACTCTGTTATTATGTGCTGACCTATTGACTGTTCATTCAGGTGAAATTTAATACATTTTTGGTTGTCCAATGCCATTTCACAATCTTATCGCTGGAGGCCGACCGATATGTTGTTGTTTTTTTAAGGCCGATACTGATTTTTAACTAATTTAGTTGCCGATTGCAGATTATTAAGGCTGATATATACGTTTTAGCAGCACATTGATTGTGGAAGACAACTTAACACTCACTGTGTGCAATATAAATGAAATAAGTCAATAAATCTCTTAACCCTTATATAACCCTTTAATTTTCTAACGTTAATGTCCTTTGAGCTCAAAAAATGCACTAAGGTCATGTAAGGGTTAATATTTATTGAACTTCAAATATAAGCTAAACTCAAAACATAAAAATTAATTTTGGCCAATGGCTGATATAGAAAAAATTGTATATATTGGTTGGCCGATATATTGGTTGGTCTCTACTTATTGCTATCATCGGTGAGGATATTAAAGTAAAAAATTTCAAGTTGTTGTAAATGTGATGTATAATTGAACCCAAAACCATCAAAGGAAATAAGGAACCAGATCTGTACAAAAGCAGCTGATTTCATTCTTGTGTGTGTGTGTGTGTGCGCGTGTGTGTGTGTGTGTGTGTGTGTGTGTGTGTGTGTGTGTGTGTGTGTGTGTGTGTGTGTGTGTGTGTGTGTGTGTGTCAAACAAACATTCACAAAAAGCTAAATATAAAATTGATACAATTTGACTCCAAAAGGTACAGATTACTAGTCTGGTAAGCCATCCTACATGTGTAAATATGTAGTCTGGCCATGACCCATAGACAGAGCTTAGTCATGGGGCAGAATCTACTGGGCTCGGATTAATCAGAGCAATAGCCAACATGACTCATTCATGGCTATGGAAACCAGTCAACAGGGCAGTCTGCCTTACATCGTCAAAGAAGCAAATACATTCTATTTCTAAATAAATGATTTACCTTTATCTGTTTATGTCTCAAAGAAAAGCCCAAGTCTAATTCGTCCTAAGTTGATGCCAAAGCTGTTTCAAATGTGCGCTGTTTCTGAACTGATGCCATCTTTGTAGTTTTTCTCTATTGCAGCTGCAGCATTGAGCACGCACAGCATCTCTTAGCAAGCATAGAGCGCTAGGATTGGCTCGACTTAAAACTGCTCAAGCCAATAGTAGACCTGCTGAGGCTACGATGGAGCGTGGCTAGACCGACCTGCAGAGTAAAATCCTTTTGCTTCTGCTTTGGTTGGTCTAGATTTCTTCTTTTATGAGGAAAGTAAAATAGGTAATATTGTCACTGAACTCAGCGAACCGAGTTTTGTTAGGAACGCCGCAGAGTATTGGTTTCTTTTGTTCATTTAATAATGTAGTCTGTTTCATTAACAAAACCGCAGCTTCATGCTTGATTTTCACTTAATTAAATGTTTAAAGTCATACAGAAGGTTTCAGACTGTTTACAAACTATTTATTGGAGCAAAATAAGATTCTTCTTGAAAACATGAAGTCTTTGAAAAGATCTGACTGAAGGCCTTGCAAATTAGGAACTGATCCATGAACTGAGACCTAAGTGAAGAGGGAGGTTTTCATAAGAAACTGGTAACGTAAACCTTTGTGACTTATGAGAAGTTGTTGATAATTAGGTTAACCTCTGACAAGGATTCCTCTGGCTTTTATTTGTCACATATTTGTGTTTTTAAGGATTAAAACTTGGTTTATGGTTGAGATTTGGATCGACAGAAGTCATGTTTAGGCCATTTAGTTTTCATCGTTAGAGAAAGAAACAGTGAGTTGATTTAACAATTTGCCTTTGGCGGATCTGGTGGATAGAGCAGAGGGCCGCCCCGAGCAGTGTTCTCATTGAGCACCCGGACAGCCTGTGGGATGGAGCTCGTCCTGAGCCTCGCTCCATGTCGATCCTCAGGCTGCAGGAACGATGGAAACACGGAAAACGGGCCAGGATCTGACTGATACGGGCCTCTGGCAATCTGTTCTGTTCCTACACTGCCGTGTGTGTGCATGTGAGGGTTTTTCTATAGACGGTATGGAGAAGTTGATACGGATGTTTTGATCATGTGACAGCCTTTTTCTCACTTCCTTTTTACTGGCTGATTTCCTTTATAATAATAATAATAATGAGTTTTTCTTCAGCTGGAGAATCAGGCTCTTCCTGGCTTAGTCACTTCCCACCTTTCTCTCCCAGTGATTCCAGGAGGTACCGATTCTCCACTTCACCTCCCTCCCTGGGGTAACAGTGACTTCCTGATCAATGAGCTGAACACGGACACGCCCGGAGCAGCTGAGGACGGGGAGTACATTGAGCTTTGGCACCCATCGGGGCGCAGAGTCTCCTTGCAGGGCATCTGGATCCTCCTTTTCAGTGCACACAACAACAAGCCTTATCGAGAGATCAGCCTGAGCGGGCACTTCACCACCGCTAAAGGTTATTTCCTACTGGGGAGTGACAGGTTGGTACCGGCCCCGTCACTCCGCCTGCCTCCCAACACCATCCAGAATGGACCGGATGCTGTGGCGCTCTACCGCAGCCCCTTCGGACAGCCGTCGGCTACGCAGCGGGGAATTCCCACTAAAGGCCTGCTAGATGCTGTGGTGTACCGACAGAGGGGGTCGGACCGCGAGGCGCAGGAGCTGAGTAAAGCTCTGACTCCAGGACAGCTGCCACTGCTGGAAGATCCGGATGTTCTGCCTGGAGATGAGACCCTGAGCCGCTGTAGGGGCCTGTACCCCTACGACCTGTCTGCTTTTTCTGTGAGTATGTAGAGAAAGCAGACATACCTAAATTACATTTCAGATTAAATGATATCCATTATATACATAAAACTTGCATCAATCATTGTAGGTAGCTCCACCTACCCCTCTGCGGGAAAACAGCTGTCCCCGTCCTCCTCCAGCACCTGAAGGGGTTGTCATCAGTGAGGTGGCTAGTGGCTACTGGACCAACCACAGCCAGCAGAGAGCGTTTGTGGAGTTACAGGGCCCGCCCATGACTGACCTCCGGGGCCTGGTACTTTCTGTGTTTGACCAGGAGCGTGGTGGGACTGTCGTAGCTCTCCCACTAAAGGGTTATGTCAATCAGGATGGGTTTTACATGGTTGGAAATGTCACAGGAGCAGGTGAGGGGAGTGGAACATACGCCGGCTTACTTCTCTCTTCTCCTTCTGTCCGGCATTAACTCCCTCTCTCCTCATCTCTCTCCTGCTTAGACCAGGCCTTCCCTGAAGGCTCCACGGTGCCGGCTAGAGGAGCAGTGGTCCTGTGCTACGACCTGTTCAGCGTCTGCAGAGCCGGTACTGCTCTGACCAACTCCAGCCTCAGAGATGTGCTGGTGTTCAGTGAAAACCAGCGGCTGCTTTCCTCTCTGTCCACCACCAGGGGGAGACAAGTGATGCCATCTCTCAGGTAAGAGACACTGGCATATTTTTCGATTTTTATTGGAGCCCTTCAGAGATGAGTCAAATTAGAATCTAAGCTGTGTTCATCATACAGGAAATGCACTGAGGTTGAAATGTTGCACGTGAGTGGGCTTTGATCTAATGGACGAGCTGTGGCTCAACACGTTGTTGCTGAGTTAGTCATGTGTGAATGTCTGTATGTTTAAATAAAACTTTACAGATTGTAAAGTAAACTTTATTTGTACAGCAATCGTCACAGGAACACAAAATGCTTCACAAAAAACATAAAACAAATTTAAATAAAAACACGAGAGATAAAGTCAACATAAATGGTAAACTAAATGGATGAAAACATAAAGTCAGACAGCCCAAATGTAGTTAAAAGCCAGACTAAATGAATGCATCTTTAGCAGTTTTTAAAAGAATAAACAACGTCAAGGAAACAAAGATGGAGGCGAGGCATCCCACAACCTGGAGACCACCGATCTGGAACATCTGCATCCAGATGAGTGTGAAGCTCCAGAGATCTGAGGCTCAGTGGGACAGAGGAGCCCAGAGTACCGAGGCGCTGTTTTACTCCAGATGTTAAACTATCAGGAACTATAATTTAGGTTTTTCTATGAGGCTCTGAGTCACCTTTTCTTGGAGATGTGGATGCTACTTCAACATTAACCTCCTGAGATCCGGCGTCCACATACGAACATTGGCTTCTTGCACTAGAATATTTTATTCTCTTCAACTTAAATCTTTTTTATTAATCTTTTGAAGCATTTTTATTACATTTTTACTCATTTTAATCCAGTGTTTCCTCTGTGGGGCCCTCTGCCCCAGGAGCGGTGGTCGACTGTAGCTTCCTGGGCGCTCTATAGGTGGGGGTCTATGCTCCCCCTCCACTGAGCGCCCTGACTTAGTGTGGAAGACCTGATGCTGCCGGGACAGACGGCTCCTCTGATGGCGTTTCCTTGCGTTACCATACTTGGCTCATCTGGACTCAGCCTAATATAATTTTTACTTGTGTGTGTGTGTGTGTGTGTGAGTCTGTGTGTGTGCGTGTGCGTGTGCGTGTGATTGCATATGTTTGTTAATGTTTTTAACCTGTTATGGGAATCTGGGGTCATTTTGTAAAGCACTTTGAATAACACTTTGTTTGAAAAGCGCTTTAGAAATAAAATTTGATTGATTGATTGATTGATTGATTTGATATTGAATTAAAGTTAAAGTATATTTTATTTCTTTTGTTTCTAGGAAATCTGTCGATATTTTTTAATTTTATTTTACATCACACCAAATACAACTTCGGGTCTCAGGAGGTTAATCACTGATATTGTTTCAAACCACAAACACACCCTTCTGATGTTCCCAGAAGGCAGGTTGATGACTCAGCGTGTCGCACTGCTGAAAGATGTTAAAGATCCAAGTTGTTTACTTGTCTTCTTATTTCCCCTCATCTACATGTGATTGAACATCTGTGGGATAAAACCAGTTTAATCCAGACGACAAGTCGAGAGCTGTTGTAATGATGTCAGACTGAGCTGTGTGTGTGTGGGACTCATTTAATTATCTGTGTGTGTTTCTGGTTGTCTGTCAGCATATCATCCCATAAACCGCTACATGGATCTTATTGAATTTCCCAAGAAGTAGTCACAACTGATGATATCGGTATCGGCCAGTACTGAAGGCTGCATTATCGGTATCATATCGGAAGTGAAGAAGTTGTATCGGGACATCCCTAGTAGCTTGTACTATTTTTAGAATTCTACAGTCACGTAAGGTCCTCTATGTGCAGGTTGGTGCAGGATGGAGCGCTCTCACTCAGCCGGTGTTTGTGCTGTGAGGTCAGGAGTCTGTCCGCATGGACGAGCTCATCTCCAACTCCTCACAGCACCAACCTGTGTCCAAGCTCCGCCTTCTCCAGCCAGATCGATCTGTGTGTCAGGCTGCCATCTGAAGACCAGCAGGGGGAGCTAGAAGGTACTACATCAAGAACAAGTTATAGTGGGTACGGAAAGTATTCAGACCCCCGTAAATTTTTCACTCTTTGTTATATTGCAGCCATTTGCTAAAATCAATTTCTTCCTTTCTCCTCATTAATGTACACACAGTACCCCATATTGACAGAAAAACATTATTTTAGAATCAGTCAATCAAATTTTACTCATGTAGCACCTTCTACTGCCTTTGCGGGAGCCCAAGGCACTCGACATAACATACCATAAAAATAAAAGAATAGACAAATAACAGGACAATAAAAATAGGTTAAAAATGGTTAAAACAGAATAAAACTACATAAAAGCCGAATGACAAGTGCGTCTTCAGGAGACTTTTAAAAACCTCCAGTGATGGCGATTGTTTCACAGCATGCGGCAAGTCATTCCAGAGTAGGGGAAATTATTGAAAAGGCCCGATCTCCTCTGCAATGCTGCCTCACTCAAACCAGCGTACAGTGCGTTACAATAGTCCAGCCTTGACAATATAAATGCATGTAGCACTGACTCAAAATGAGGTCTTGACAACATGGGCTTGATTTTGGCTTGCCATCATAAGTGAAAGAAACAGAAACTCACCACCATATGGGTCTCGAATTTAAGATCTGAATCTGGTCTCACCCCCAAACTGGTGACCACCGAGTTGTGATATTGTGACAACATCCAAATTCATAGCAGGACCCCCACCTCTCTTGATGGTCGGGTAGAAGGTGATGAGCTCAGGCTTCTCATCATTTACGTGGAGATAATTTGTGGCAAGCCAGGACTTGACCTCATCTAAACATGTCAAGAAAGCTGCAATAGAACCTCCCATTCTCTGACATAATGGAAAGTAAATTTGGTAGTCATCCGCATATATAAAACATAACACCATGGCTGTGGAAGACAGCCCCCAAAGGGAGTAAATAAAGGGCAAAAAGAAGTGGCCCCAGGACTGAACCCTGCAGTACCCCTAACACTGGTCCTCACAGTGAGACAAGGCCTCACCTACCATCACATAAAACTTCCTTCCCTGAAGATAAGGTCTTTGCCATTACAGAGCCAGCCCAATGATCCCACCCAGTACTCCAAACAATCGAGGAGGATTTCATGATCAGTCGTGTCAAATGCAGCTGTTAAATACAATAACAACAACGCCACGGCTGCACCCTGGTCTAAGGCCATAAAGGTATCATCAACATCATAGAAATATGCAAATTTATTAAAAAAGAAAAACTTAAATATCACATGGTCTTAAGTATTCAGACCCTTTGGTCAGTATTTAGTAGAAGCACTCTTTTGAGCTAATACAGCCGTGAGTCTTCTTGGTAAAGATGCAATAAGTTTCTTACACCTGGGTTAGAGGATCTTGTGTCATTCCTCCTTGCAGATCCTCTCCAGTTCATTCAGGTTGGATGGTGAATGTTGGTGGATAGCCATGTTTAGGTCTCTCCAGAGATGCTCAATTGGATTTGAGTCAGGGCTCTGGCTGGGCCATTCAGGAACAGTCACAGAGTTGCAAAGCTACTCTTTGTTATTTTAGCTGTGTGCTTAGTGTCATTGTCATGTTGGAAGGTAAACCTTCAGCCCAGTCTGATGTCCTGAGCACTATGGAGAAGGTTCTTGTCCAGGATATCTCTGTACTTGGTTCACATTCATCCTTAGGACAGCCTAAGTAGGACAGCCTGCTCTAGGAAGGGTTCTGGTCACCCCAAACGTCTTCCATTTAAGGATTATGGAGGCCACTGCGCTCTTAGGAACCTTAAGTGTAGCAGAGATTGTTTTGTGACCGTGGCCAGATCTGTGCCTCGAATCTGTCTGAGCTCTTCAGACAGTTCCTTTGACCTCATGATTCTCATTTGCTCTGACATGCATGGTGAGCTGTAAGGTCATATAGACAGGTGTGTGGCTTTCCTAATCAAGCCCAATCAGTAGAATCAAACACAGCTGGACTCCAATGAAGGCATAGGACCATCTCAAGGATGATCAGAATAAATGGAAAGCACCTGAGTTAAATATAAGTGTCACAGCAAAGGGTCTGAATACTTGGGTCCATGTGATATGTCAGTTTGTCATTTTTAATAAATCTGCATACATTTCTAAAATTCTGTGTTTTTTTCTGTCAATAACTGTTGTGTATATGTGTGTGTAAGTGCTGAGTAAAAAAATAATTTAATTGATTTTAGCAAGTGGCTGCATTATAACAAAAAGTGAAAAATCGACGGGGGTCTGAATACTTTCCGTACCCCCGTTTATAATGATCTACAAGTTAAATAAAGTGGACAAGTAGAGCAGAAATTTGAAACTATTCATTTTTGAACAACTTTTTAACAACATCTCATTTTTTTGTCCCAGAATATTTTTTTAAATAATTAACTTAGCAAGTCCTTGCATCTTTGAACTCCAAAATGCTTAAAAAGCAGAAAACTCTACAGCACATGTTAGTTTCTGGCCTCTGAGAACATTTTACTTTCATTTCTTGAACATTTTTCTCAAAAATTTAACGTTTTTTTTTTTAGAAATTTTTTCCAAGAACTTATCTGAGTGGTGCTGCAAGTGCCAAAAAACTCCAGTAGTTTTTCATTTTTAAAGCCTTTTTTGGACACTTTTTATGGACACACATTTTACCTGCTGTTAGATATCTAGTAAAATAAAGAAGACTACCAATTTTTTAAATCATATTTAAATTTAGAAAAGTAACAAAAATAGATGATTTAGACATTTTTTTCTTTTTTTATTAATCCAGGAAACATTTAAATTCTGTAAATGTGTTTCAGTAAAGCCTTACAAATCTATGGATTTTTTTGTTGCCATTTCTTCTTTTTCATTCTCTAACATTTGTGTCTTCAACACAAAGAGGCTGAATACTAACTGTAATGTGTTTCATTTAGTTCAGTTGTCCTTTAATCAGGCCTTTGCTTTTTGTATTTTTTTAACGCAGTAAGAATATTTTCTCTATTTTGCCCAGAGTGCAGTAGTCTAACTCGACCACTGCATGGAAAGAAGGTAGCGGAGGTGGCGGGCTACTTGGAGCAGACATGTAAATGTGGCCTCTCTGCGTTGTATCTACAAGGTGAGGCACTTCAATGACTCTAGCTTCTTAAACAACTACAGACCTAATTATGTGTATAAAAATATGATGAAAGCTCTGTTTCAGCCAGGACAATAATACTCTAGCTGCCAAAAGACCACATGCCATGTGGACTTCTTCCTTTCACTATCACATATTTTATTTCTCACCTACGAGCCAAAGCAGCTCCAAACCTGTCTCCAATCTTCTGTCTGTCTGCTTCTGTCCAAGGAGCAAACTTCTCTTGTTACTCCGGATGGCTGCGGGTTCGGGGGAACATCCAGGCGTTGTCGGACCGTCAGAAGGCCCTCATCATCCAGATGTCCAACATGCGTCCATCAGAGACAGAGGCCTGCTCTTTTCCAACCACTGGACGTTACTCAGGCACAGGTAATATTCAGTAGCCGCTGAGCCCCGTGGACCAGGTTTCTGATTAAGATGCAGCATCACTGCTTGTTTATTATCCTTCCTAAAATGAAACTGACACTAATCAGATCAGTGTGTTCCATTGTGTGAAAGACGTTAGTGACTTTTCTTCCTTTAAATCACTTGAAAGCCCACAGCAGGCTCTAGGAAGCCTTTGTTCATGGTTGTTCAGCTTTAAGTGGATAACAGTGGGACATTTGAAGAAAAAATGGATTTGCTATGAATTTTTCTTAGTGTTTGGGTTTAAAAATAACATACATGTTTATATTGGATTCAGTGAAAGTTTGAATATTTACTGGTTTTAAAGTATCTTAGTTTGCAACGTTTAAAGGGACTTTACGGAGTTTTGAATTTTTATGCTTGCGATTGCCCCCTCAGTCCAAAAGCGTAACGGCAGCTTCAATAGTAGGCTCGTGCACGAGATGCGCATGCTGTACGTGCACACTCCTTAAGGAAAATAACAGCTGAGACAGTCCTGTGTGTGTGTGTGTGTGTGTGTGTGTGTGGCCCGGAGGACAGAGGACAGGAGAACGCGCAGATAATTAAATAATTTGGTTCTGTACCTTTCTCTTCAGCACAGCCGACAAAGGTTTAAGATGGGTCAGTCCTCCTGCATGCTCTTGAAAAATTGTCCCAAAATGAAAGTTGAACCCACATCTTTTTTTTATCTGTGAATTAAATGCCGTTCAGCGAGTCTCAAATAAAAATGTGGGCATCTTACTGTAAAAAAATATACCATTAATGTTCCTTTTTATGTTTTATTTTATTTTTTTCCCATTTGCTATGCTGTGATTGCTTACTGCTTACCACTGTAGCAGCGCATTGCTGGTCAACGTCAGTAAAACATTTTATCCGTGTCTACCCCAGAGCCTGGATTTTTGTCTCAGTTGTCATTGAGTTGAAGTGTCTTGCATGAAAGGTGGTGTTTATACATGTAAATGCTTGTTAGGAATGCTCAGCCTTTAAATAAATAAAGCGTTTTTAGATTCACAGTTTTAACAGTTTTAGGTGTTGCTTTGGAAATGGAAACACATTTTCCACCCGTGTTTGCTGAAGTACTACTTGATCTGTGATTATTATGCAGGAAAAAGTTCTCCTTTCTATTCATAGCAAGTAGGGTAACTAATGATTATGAGTGAAGTTCAGAATGCAGCACTTTGAGTAAAAGTGTTGTTTTAAAGTATCTGAAGTCGCAGAAGTTCAGACATAAAATGACAGCAGAATCTAACTTAAACGAACAGTTTTTATGCTTATCGTCATTGTTGCTTTTGGCTTTGTCTAGCTACTAAATCATAATCAAAGCTGCAATAAATTCTTTTTTTTCTGCAGGTTGGATTTAAAAATATTCAAAATTTGACATTTCTGACTTTCACATTGAAGTTTTGCGGGAAATTAGTTTGCTGTCCCAGTTTGGGCTTATTTAACTTAATAATTAACACTTTCTTTTTATTCTTTTTGAAAACCAAGTAAGGAAAACAATTATATAAAGAATAAAGAGCAAATAATATTGTGGATTTTTTGTCTCTACAGTTTTCTCCCATGTTTTTATGAGTATGATCGTCTTTTATCTAACCATTTCATATACAGTTCACTTTAACCATGCGTCTCGACACTGGTCTTCTTGAGTCCTGATCACGTGACTCGACATTTATCTCACGGACAGTTGTTGCCACCCATTTTGGGATTGCTGGGCCTAAAGTGTATCTGCAGGTTCTTTGTTGCTGATGCAATGACTCACTTTGATAAGTTATGATAAAGATAAGGGAACATGGCATGAAATCACGATTGCTAAAAAGTGGTCCTCAAAAAGCATTTTTTTCCCTGTCAAACAATCTTTGCTCTTACATTTTATAAATAACATAGAGACCTCTGTTGTTGTTGTTTTTCTAACCTTGAGGATGTTAATGGTGGTGTTTTTTTTCCCCCTGCAGCCTCTGCTCTGGGGTTACAGGTCGGCCTCATCATCATGGTGCTCCTGCTACTGGGGCTAGGAGCTGCTTTGTTCACAAATCTCTACAGGAGGAGGTAAACACCATCACACCTTAAGAATTATTTTTTTTATTTCCTCTTAACTCATCTTTTAGTATTTTTTTTATGTCTGCACACCAACAAACCTCTCTTATGTTTGTGCTTTTCCTAAAGATGTTTTGCTAACTTTTTCAGCTGTAATGTTTCCTGCTTTTACATCAAAAGTATCACTGATTTTGGTATTTAAAGGTGGAATATGGAACATTTTAACTCATTCACTGCCAGCCGTTTCCTGATCAGAAAATCCCTTTGCTGCCAGCGTGTTTCACCGTTTTCACAGTTATTTTAAGAGTCACAGAACGTTGCGCTCTATGATGATGTCAATGACAAAACTAACAAAACAAAGAGTAGACTCGCCTCTTACATCAGGAAGAATTTGAGCGTTTCGAACATTATCCTTTCTTTCATAATCCGTTGTTCAATTGTCATCGGCAGAAGATTTTGTGGTTCGTGCCTCACTTTTTTTCCAGCTGCCGCCCAATATGATCTCCTACCACATGGTCTTTCTGCTTCCTGATCATGTGACCTGTGACGTATGTGGATGAAGATCGGCTTTGGAGCTGTGATGTTTGTTCTCATGATGCAGGGGCTCGTTCAGAGTTAATAAAAAGCTATATTTAAAAAATAATATCTCCGCGGGGCGTTTAGAGGTGTATAGAGTGAATGTACAGTTTTTCCTTTAACTCCCTCAGGTTCAAAATAAGTTTTGATGAAAGGACGAACAACTAAGTCCTTCAGGGGTACTTCTGAGTAAAAAAATGCTCCTGAAATACGTATGTGGAGTAACCAGGTAGGTAGGTTTTAACGTTGCAACTCTGCAATGTCTGCCTCAAGAGGGTTAAGAGCTATATTTAAAAAAAAATTTTAAATAACATTCTGTTATTCGTTGGGCGCGACACTGGCTTTATGATTACATCTAATAGCCACTAGAGGGCACAGTTTTGCTTAAAAAAAAAAGTCCGCTCGGCAAGGCAAGGCTTGGACTGTGTAAAATGGCGGATTTGACAAGCAGCTGATTCTGAGCCCAGAAGATGTTCTAACAGTAAATAATGTTGTAAAATAAACATATTAGTAGAAATTAGTCCTTATCCTGTACGATTTGTCACAGGACATGGTGCTGGCTGTTCACTTAATGTGTCAGCAGTGAACCAACATCCTAAATGTTTTCTGTTGTTGCTGCTACCACTTCTAAACACTATATGTCACCAGAGTGTCTGTGTGCTATATTCAACCTTTAACTCTGAATCACACAAGTCAGTATTAGTGTGAGGTTTTCATGTTGTTACTTTGTTCTATGAAATAATTTTATTTTTATCGAAGTTTTAAAAGATAAAGGACGAAGGACAGTTATGAATTTATTGTGGGTTTTAGCATTTCAGACCAGAAGCAGGACGGTAATGTCAGCAGTAAAACTACGTCGCATATAAGTGTTTGTAACTTTGTCTAAGAATGTCATTTGAGCTGAGATCTGATTATAAAACGTATTTTCCAGGCTTTAACAGCCCTCTGACTTTAAGCGGTGCCTTTGGTAACACAACACAAAGTGTATAAATAGAAACTTCTCACTATCAACCTCTGAAACACACCAGTCATTGTAAACGGCACTGACAAAGCATTAAACTCTAACATCATCAGCATACATGGGAACGTTAGGTTATGCATATAACCACTGTTCCCTGAAGAAGAGGAACGAGGTTCGACGAAGGTACTATGGGACATCACGCCCTCATGTGGCCTGGCTGAAGACACATTTAATCACGCCTGTAAAGGCAAATGAGCATGATGTTGGGTGGTGGCCCTGCCCTCCACCTACAAGCCCCCAGCGTCACTGGCATTTTTCAGTTTGATAGCCGTTCTTCACCGAGCTAGGCATCAAAGGGGGCAGCCCTGCGTTGTACCTCCTTCCTCTCCTTCATGGAACAGTAGTTATATGCATAACCCCATTTAGTCGATTCACTCGGTGCAACGAAGATACTATGGGACATATAAAAACGCCCCATAAGCAGCTATCAAACCTGGGCCGACAACGCTGTCTAAGATGGCAACTCAGACCTAGGAGAAAAAACTTCATGAGCCACCGAAGGGGCCATGAAGTCCAGATGGTATAATCCCACAAAAGTGTGGGGTGCAGCCCAGCTAGCAACTGAGCAAATGTCATTAAATGAAGCACCCTAAAAACAGCACCCTTGAAGTAAAGCCTCTAGTAGAGTGCGCTCTGACATTTTGAGCCTGCTGAGAGACATTAACCTGTAACACAAGGAAACAAAGCTGGAGGGTTTGGCGAAACACACAAACCGCTGGTCTGACAGTTGAAAAATCTGAGTCCACAAAAACCTGTAGAGCACGAACCAGGCACAGACGATGCAACCTCCACTGCTCTTGGGAGGCAAAAGGAGGATGATTGAAAAGCCAAAGCTCTATGGTCACAGAATCGTAGGTCAGCGTGATGACCTTGGGCATATATGCAGTTTTTGGACACAGAGTAACCCTAGACCTGACTAAGCCCATCCCAGGGCTAAGAGCAGGGCTGTCTTATAAGACAGGAACCTCATGTTGACCGACTCAACTGGCTCACACGGAGGACCACAGAGGACCTCTAGAACCAAAATGAGGTCCCATTTTTACTTGTTATTTTTGAAATACAAGAGGTCATGCTGAGTTTCACATGCATGCTAAACATGCAAGTTGTCTTCTACTCTTTTCCTGCATTAGCCACAAAAAGATGACAGATGGTGAAATGCTCGAGTTAGAATAAGCAACTCAGATCTACCTTACACTGTAAATTTAGTCATGGACTCACCCACCTTGGCCCGCGACAAGAATGGCTGCTGTTGTTTTAGCATCCAGGGGAGAGCAGAGTGCTTCTCAACTAGTCGAGGCTAACTGTTAGCATTAGCAACTCCACAGCATGGCGGAACTCCTTCAGCCTTGTGTTATTTATGGTGATAAAACATCAGAGTTGCATGTTTTTTACCAAAGACAGAAGAGTGTAAAAAGGCAGTGGAAGAATCACATTGCTGTTAACCAATCAGAGATGAGATGTTTGCATATCATATATGTTAATGAGTAAAACTCAAATTCTGCTGTCCCCAACTTCTCTGATTATTAACTATTTCCTGAAATGAGCACCAGAGCATTTCTTCCACAGGAGGCATTTGTTCATACCAGAGACCACAGTGGATGTATTGATATGAGTTTATTTACAAATGCTGCCATGTTGTACTTTTCTAGCCAGTCTGAACACTCAGCCACACACAACCACGGTGTGATGGGAGATGTAGGGTTCATTGTTTTGAAGGGAGCTGATCCACTTGACTGAGATCTGACTGTTCATTTATTTTCCTCATGTTCATAAATGTTCAGCTCTAACTGGGGGACCAGCAGATTTTGACCTGAGTTTTATTGTGAAAAATAAGATGAAACGACCCAAAGTGAGCGTAAAACATCACAGATCCCTTTAAAGAGCAAGTCACCCCCTACAATAAACTTACTTCACTCCCACTTCATGTTTGAAAAATGCAACAAATGCTGTTGCTTGGCAGACCGAGAGGGCGGAGCCGCTAACAAATACACACACACAGGCTCACAATGGCATTATGACATCATAATATACCAGATGACATCATAGCATACCTCTTAGCCAATAGCGATGGCAGATTTAAATTCAAATAAAGTGCAGAATTTTTCCCTGACGACGGCGCAACACTGACAGTTTTAGGCAGAATATTTGAATTTTAACCAAGATGCACTGAACTGCCAAATTATTGACTACACGTGTCTGTAGCATGATTAGACACTCCTTTATATAGTTTATCAGCAAAAAAAATGTGATTTGGGGTTGACTTGCTCTTTAAAGAAAATGTACCAAAATAAATTCAAGGAGTTTGGGGCTGAAAGGGTGTGACCTGTTTCAGCAGTTGATGGAACCAAACAACGGTGATGATAAAATGCATTCTGAACTTTACCGGCTGGTGGTTTTTTTGGGTGACTTTTGCAAGTCAGCAAAGTGTTTCCACTAATCGCAGATCCCTGAATGACCTTCAATCTTATTTTTAAAAGCAGAAACTGAGTTACAACCTAAAAGGAGAAGAAAGACTGTTAGCTCTGTCCTCAAATGTCACTGCACAAATGCATGCCTTGAAAGCCGCACTTGGCTGCTGAAATACAAAGCAGCTAAATGCTAAAGTAAAAACCAGAGTCCCAGTAAAGAGGAAAGCTACATTTACAAACAGTCCATACTTTTCTTTCATTCTGTAAGTCTATCACCATATAACAAAATTTAAGTGTAGCTTTGAAGTTGAGACACACCAGTTACCAAATACCTTTTACTCCATTATATCATTTATTTAAGACTGAACAAATACACTACATAGGTTTGCATGAAATTTACAGGATAAACACAAATAATGAATGAGAGTCGGCAAACTGGAGCGATGCAGAGCTTCTGGTCTTTAGATCACCTGACCGTTCACGTGGGACTACGGTTGTCACAGTGTGAAAATGTAACCTCACGGTTATTGTGACCAAAACATTTTTTAAGCATGTTACATTTTCAGACAACTAAATGAACCCTCTATACCAAGAAAATGTTGTCTTAAGTTTGTGTCTAAATTTGGCCTAAAATTAGTTATTTTTGTAGTTATGTTTATTTGTTTACACATTGCCCCCTTTGGTCTTTAAAATATCAAAATTTGCCCATAACTTCTTTATTTATTTTTTTGTCTGTTTGATGCAATCATTTAAAAAAATATGAGATCAGATGATATTCAGTACTCAAGTAGCCTTCTAATAAAATACTTTTTTATTCTTACTTGAGTAATTTCTTGGACAGCTACTTTTACTAGAGTACAGTTGCTGGCTACTCTACCCATCCCCGCCTATAGAGTAGACCACGGCCGCCCAAACTGTTTCAAACTGCCCAAATTGTCATCAACCAGTAATTATTGTTTAATTCATCATAATGTGGCGAGAGTCAATCTATTGCATTGTAAACCAGCTCTTATCTGCCCCCAGGGAGCCCCAAAGTGCATAGCGTCATTTTAACATGGGGGTGTCCACGACATGGTTTATATGCTGGCAGTGGGCACTGCAGATATACAATAGGGCGACTCATTCTCCTTCAACCCAAAGTCTTCACATCGTGCATTTAATCTAAAATGCTTTCCAGCTCAGCTCTGTCTTCACCACATCAGACCGTTACAACGCCCGCATTGCTGCAGACGCAGCACTAATCCACCTGTCGATCTCACACTCCATCTTTTGCTTACTCATGAACAAGACCCCAAGATACTTAAACTCCTCCACTTGGGGCAGGACCTCATCCCATTCATTCCACCCTTTTCAGGCTCAAGACCATGGTCTTGGGTTTAGAGGAGCCGATTCTCGTGCCAGCTGATTCACACTTGGCTGTGAACTGCTCCAGTGAGAGCCGGAGATCACGCTCTGATGAAGCCAACAGGACCACATAATCTGCAAAAAGCAGAGACCTGATCTTTAGGCCACCAACACGGATCCCCTCAACATCTTGGCTGCACCTAGAAACCCTGTCCATAAAGGTCATGAACAGAATTGGTGACACATGGTAGCCTTGGGGGAGTCCCAACATCTTTAATACTTCTTGTGCATAGAGCAATCAAAATGCTAATCTCCTATGTATACATGTAAAAAAATGTCAGTCCAAGTCATCAACAAACAATCTGCAGTTTGCGGTTTTCAAGGAGGTTGTTGAGTTCATGAGTTCATCAGCAGTGATTGAGAGTTTGCTCTAAAAGTTGTTGTTTGTCTTCTCAGGCGTCCTCTAGACTATTACACCATGGAGCTGAGTGAAAACGCAGAGGGACTGTCCGATCTATAATCAAGGCCCCATGTTATCATCTGGAGGAACCTGTGTGAGAAAAACCTGAGATGTGTGATCAGAAGCACATTTGATCAGTGACCATGCAGCTGCTCCGACATAAAAGTGACTTTTCGTTTCCTCAGAGGATCACTGGTAAAAAGTTGTTTAATCGTTTGTGAACAGTGCGGATGGATGCAGCGTGTTACTGTTCTGGCTACAGGGCATCAATTTTGGATCGTGACATCATGATTTCCAAGGATCGGTGTCCAATGTTTTGCATGTGAACACTTCTAGTTATTATTAGTCAGGGGAAAAACAAAAGAAGGGTTTTTTTTAATACTTGAGTCCTAAATACTCATTTAGTTGACTTGTTAATGCTGTTTTGGGATGAGTTTGAGTTTGCAGCAGGTATTGTTGGGTTTTAACATCAAGATAACATATTTTCTCTAAAAAAAATCTGTTGTGCTTTATTTTCCTGCTTTTCCTGTTTAGACTGCGGTGACTCTCATGTGTTTGACCATCCGTTAAATGTGAAAGTCTAACTCGTGCGCTTGTAACCACTTCTGTGTGCTTTCTTAAAGCAACCTGTTTACGATTCCCTAATGAAAGATAGGAAGAAGCTAATATGGCTAGGCTGATGAAGTGGTGTTTTCTTAAATGAAGAGTGTGTGTATTTTTGTGGAGGTGAAAGGTTGTTTTTATTTTAGTGTGTTTTAGCGGCTCAGAGCCTCACCTGTGCCTTTTACCTGTGCTACCATGTCACTTACAGCATGGACAATAAAGCCAGAACATGTTGTTTTCTCAGTCAGTTGCACCAAAATATCAACGTGTCTGCATAAATGGCCTCAATGAAAATGTGTTTCCTTCCTGTACTTTTCTCTTTTCACTCCATTCTAATCTCAATGTCATCAAGCAGACGTAACCATGTGAAATCCCATTAATTGGACTTCTTAAATCCACTGGAAATCCAGACAAAATGGTCCTTTTCTGGCATTTGTGATGAACTATATTTTACCTTGACTTAAAATAAAGGTTTTAATGTGAGTGATTATTGTACACTTGAGTATTTTTTATTTTTTGTAGGACTTTTAAATTATACAAAGACGAGATAATTAATGTTGTCATAGCTGCAAAATGCAGGGAAAATGTGTCTCCAGCTGACTGTATTCACAGGTCTAGATAAAAGCATTGTAATCTAACAGTTTTATCCAAACTAACAGTGAATTTCTGATGTTTTGACACCAAACATCTCCTCTGTGCAACAGATGTGTACATTGATCATGTCCCAAGATACACTGGAGAAAGAAAGTCTTTATATTATTTCATGTAGTTCTGAATTTAAAGCCCACGTGCTTATGTTTGGTTTATTATCATGCTCGCTCAAATAAAATATATTACTTCCACTGATGTGCTGAGCTATGCTCAATTTCAGTTTTCTCCGGTTTTGACTTCTCAAAAACAGTGACTCACACATGAGTGAAGCAACATTTTTTAGAGTATACAGGTGAAACAAAAAAAATAGAATATGGTGCAAAAGTATTTTAGACACTGTTCACTACTGAATGGTTATCGGGTAAATAGGACAAACCAGGTTATGTTTATGTGAACACTAAATACTTCTGAGTTAAAAACAACCCAATTAGAACTATTTTGTAAAGTTAGAGCAGGGTCAACTTTGGACTGAACCAATTCATGTCTGTCTTAACCTTGCAAGGTTGGTTAATTAATTTTATTTTTAACCTTTATTTAACCAGATTAGTCGATTGAGAACTGATTCTCATTTACGACGACAATCTGGCCGAGAGAGTAGCAACAGACACGTACTTAGCTTTACATTAAAAAACAACAGAGAGACGAGATAAAAACAGACATAAAGACAAAGGACTAGTCTCATATACAATATGTACACGCAATGTAAGGCAAGGAGGACTTCTATCCAGGGACTGGAAACATTTTTTACTAATGTCTAAAGATGAGGCAAAAACTGAGTTGCAAACAACACAATGTGGGTAATTTATTACTCTAGAAAAATGATGGGGTTAAATTAATCATTTTCAATAAAATTCTGCATTAAAATGTGTTTTATCTGAGTTAAGAAAATCTTCAGTTTCAGATGAATCCCCAAATTTCAAGTTAATAAACAATCTTTAATTTTAACCCACTCACTCAAAAGTCATTTGACCCAAATATTGTGCCTAACCAGACCATCTGAGTGTATAGTTGCACTCACATGGTTCCTGCCTCAACTTAGCAAGCTCACATTAACCCTTAAAAGGCAGAAAAACACAAACACTAAAGCGACATCTAGTGTGTGGAGGTTGTAGTTGCAACAACAGAACAAGGTTTCCAGCCGTCAGAGTGCCAGGTTCGCTGCCAGTACGTGCATTTTTTATTTTATTTGGGTCCATCTGTTGTAAACTTCACCTAAACTTACTCTGGTTTTAGATATTTTATGGTTGCTCCTTTTCTGAGAAGGATAACAACATCTGGGCTCAGAAGCAACTGCTTGAATTGCAACGTCCGCCATTTTCCACAGTGCCAGCCTTGGTGTGGTATGCAGACTGTTTGGCAACCCTCAGTGGTGCCCTCTATTGGCTGGTAGATGTAAACATAAACCCAGTGTTGTATACAGTCAGATGCAAACGTTTGGGCAGCCTTTTTAATCATGATTTTCCTGTATAAATTGTTGGTAGTTACGATACAATATTTAAGTTAAATATATCATATAGCAGACACACACAGTGATATTTGTGAGGTGAAACAAAGTTTATTTACAGAAAGTGTGCAATAATTGTTTAAGCAAAATTAGGCAGGTGCATAATTTTAGGCATTGTTGTCATTTTATTGATTCCAAAACCTTCAGAACTAATTATTGGAGCTTTAAATTGGTTTGGTAAGCTCAGTGACCCTTGACCTCCACACACAGGTGAATCCAATTATGAGAAAGAGTATTTAACGGGTCAATTTGA
Source organism: Nothobranchius furzeri (assembly GCF_043380555.1). Classification (NCBI taxonomy): domain Eukaryota; kingdom Metazoa; phylum Chordata; class Actinopteri; order Cyprinodontiformes; family Nothobranchiidae; genus Nothobranchius; species Nothobranchius furzeri. Next base: position 32,570,523 of record NC_091756.1, read on the forward strand.
AGTTTCCCTCCTCTTTGAATATTCTCTGAAGAGCAGCAACATGGGGGTCTCAAAACAACTCTCACATGAGCTGAAAACAAAGATTGGTCACCATCATGGTTTATGGGAAGGATACAAAAAGCTGTCTCAGAGGTTTCAGCTGTCTGTTTCCACAGTTAGGAACATATTGGGGAAATGGAAGACCACAGAAACAGTTCAAGTTAAGGCTGGAAGTGACAGACCAAGAAAAATCTCAGATAAACAAGAGAAGAATGATGAGAACAGTCAGAGTCAACCCACAGACCAGCACCAAAGACCTACAACATCATCTTACTTCAGAGAGACTCACTCTGCATCGTTCAAACTATTCGGTGCACTTTACACAAGGAGATGCTGTATGTGAGAGTGATGCAGAGGAAGCCTTTTCTCCACCCACAGCACAAACAGAGCAGCTTGAGGTTTGCTAAAACACATCTGGGCAAGCCAGCTTCATGTTGGTATAAGGTGCTGTGGACTGATGAAACTAAAACTGAGTTATTTGGGCATAACAAGGGACGTTATGCATGGAGGAACAAGAACACAGCATTCCAGGAAAAACATATGCTACCTGCAGTAAAACATGGTGGTGGTTCCATCATGCTGTGGGGTGTGTGGTCAGTGCAGGGACTGGGAATCTTGTTAAAGTTGAGGGATGCATGGATTCCTCTCAATATCAGCAGATTCTGGAGACCAATGTCCAGGAATCAGTGACAAAGCTGAAGCTGTACCGGGGATGGATCTTTCAACAAGACAACAAGCCTAAACACTGCTCAACATCTACTAAGGCACTCATGCAGAGGAACACGTAGAACATTCTGGAATGGTCATCTCGGTCCCCAGACCTGAATATTATTGAAGATCTGTGGTGTGAGTTAGAGAGCTGTCCATGCTCAGAAGCATCAAACCTGAATGAAATAGAGATGTTTAGTAAAGAAGAGTGGTTTGAGTGTGTGCAGTTTTCAGAGATTTGCAGTATTATTTTTACATTATGTGGTACTGTTTACCATGCAGGTACAGCGAGACTGAGTTGTGGTTTAACATTCTGGTCTAGGATCTTAACACACTGCGTGCACAAGTGCAAAGCTGCTCTCTTCCGTTTTTGTCTTTAGTTTTCTGATTCATCCTGCATTCAGCACAGGAAGCTCTCGACAGGAAGATGCTGCAGCATGAAACCGTGTCTTCATCAGCAGATCCAACCACATTATGATTCGAGCTGCTGCTGCTCTCAACACAAGTAGAATTTACTCGCTGATTGTCTACTCAAAACTTTGCTTTGTGAGCTGTCATAAGAGACTTCTGGAATGTGGATATTTTTTTTATTTTTCCGACATTTTCAGGACCTCTTAAAGAAACTGGTGAGTTGTTTATTTTCTTCTTTTACACCTTTAAACTGAAATGTTCAACTTATGCCCACATTTATGTTTCAGTTATTGTTAAGTAACTGCTGGGTTCCTAGAGGGTTGGTTTGAGCATAAATGTATTGTTCATATTAGTGTAAATCATTCCTATTGTGCAGTTATGGTAAATCTTTAAAACTCACCTCAAAAAGTGCTTGAAAAGAACTTGAAATAGATTTTGGTGAGAGTACAGACAAATATGTTGTGAACTATTGAACTGAATTAGCTTCCTTTCTAAAACTACATGAGGTGCAGTGAACCACAGAGGAAGGCTTGCTTCCTGTGGACCTCGTTGAGACCTTCGGTATAAATTTAACCAATACCCTATTGGGGCCAGTAGGGGAGCTGGCTCCCTGGAGGGCTAAGCCCAACCAGCCATTCCTCCCCATCCCCGCATATTTCTCTCCTCCTGCTCCCTCACATCATCACACAAACATACACATAGGACCTTGGGGGGTAGGCAAGTCAGGGAGTGCGGGTATGGACCCCATTTCCGCATTCCTGTGGAAACCTGCCCCCCAATTTTATTTGCACCTTATACACTTCCACTGACGACATTCCACACAAACACACACTTAGGGCCTTGGGAGTGAGCACATTCAACGGCATTTGGCAGGGGGATATTTCAGCCTCCTCCCGAGTGCCGGTGCCCACTTCCAATTTTAAACCTCACTTAGACACTGATGGCTGAGGGTGTAAGTGGGGTGGTGCAGTGGCATCAGCTGGCATATGCTGGATGATGCCCGCACTGCCCACTCACCACAGCCATGGAATACACCTCATGTTCACACAACACTATATTGGAGCAGGCGGAGGGAGACTAGGGGTCTTAGCCACCTCTGTTGTTGCTAGGCTTCCTGGGGCTGGAGGCTAGGAGGGAGATCTGGCCGTCTGGTTGGGGTCTGGGGTGGTCGGTTGCTGTGCTCAGCGTTGGGCGGGGGAGCCTGCTCATCAGCACCCCAGCAGAAAGGGTCAAACTCTGGTTACCGGTGATGGTTGTACCCAATGTGCAGCAGTACCGGGACCAGAGTGAATAGGGTGTGTATGGGGAGCATGAGTGGGTGTCCGGCGTGCATTTTTGTAAGTCTTGGGTTGTATGTGCATGTGTGAGCATGAGGGAGGGAGCGTGTGACTGTGTTTGTGTATGACTGTATATGTCAGGTGGGGCCTTTGGGTCCTCCCCTCTCCTGGAACTTCTCTTGATGATATAGATCTCTGTCCCCCCTCCCCCTGCCACACCTGGTGTGGGGGCTAGTGCCTTGGTCTGCCTGAGTGTTCGTGGCAACTGGGTCTGGGGGTTTAAGATTTTGGCGTCTGCCGGTTAGATCCCGGTGGCTGCCTGGTGGGGTCTGGGTCCCTGGGCTCTGCTGGGTCCCCGGCGGGGGTGGTCGCCCCTGGGTCCCGGGCTCGGCCGGCTAGGGGGTGGGAGGCTGCGGGCGGGCCTGTGGGCTTGCCGCTGATGTCTCCAGGGACTCTGCCGGCTGCTGGTTGTAGCCCCCCGGGGTGATCCTCTGTGCCTCTCGAGGGGGGCGGGGGCCTTCCTGGTTGCAGTCTGCTTGGGGTTCCTGCGTTCTGGGGCAGCGCCTGGATCTCTGGGACTTGGAGCTCCCCCCGTCTCCTGCGCATCTTTGGGGGGCGGATCTGTGGTCCCTCACACTCTCTGTTGGGCGCTCCTATAGAAAAACCTTAAATAAACAAGCGCGTGTACACACACAAGTGCTCACATGGTGCTCTCAAAAGTATGGGCTTGGGCACGTTAAACACAGGTCTTAAGACTATGGTGGGCACTTAATGCGTTGTGATTTATTATCGTGATTCTTCAGTTAAGCAATGTTGATTATATATATATATTTTTTTCTTTTCATCAAGTTGACGCAGTGATAGGTAGATCTTGTTGTATTGTTGTTGTGTCCCTTTTTTTGTGTCCCATTGTTTTTTTTTGTCTCTTTTTCTGCAGGTCTAGAAGCAGACTCTTGTTCATTTTTGTTTATTTTTGTGGAACCCCCCCCCCCCCCTCTCCCCACCTTTTCTTTTCCTTTCTCTTTCACCTCTGTCTCCGTGTCTGGTCGGAATTACAAAGCATTCAACAACAATAACAATAAAGTTTTAAGTATCAGGCGTGACATTAAAAGCAAACGCTTTGATGCTCCACCTGAGAATAAATCTGTAAGGCTTGTCACCAGCATTCAGACATCAATTCTGCTAGCTTCACAGCCAGACAGGACACGGTAAAAAAAAAAAATAAATAAATAAATAAACAAATTTAACCAATACTTTATTCTGATTGGCGTTATTGTCGGTCTGTGGTCATTTCATACTCTTAAAAAGTACTAAGTGAAGGTAGCTTGTGAGGTTTAAACATTTGAATCGACTGCGTTGAAGGAAAAGCTCAATAATAAACTGAATTTACATTTTAAATTCTGTCATTCTACTAGGTTTCTAACACCGTCTAGCTTCCTCCACATTTTACCACGCTGTACAGTATTACTGGGACTAAAATGATGATGCAAACCTCAATTGCAATTACCAAACTGTTGGTTTGGACCTTCACCGTTCAGAAACTGAGTGGCAAACACTATCACTAACACAATAACAACATAACACACATATTATTAACTTAAAAAAAATGCAGCTTCAGATTTTTCGCCAGAAATACCAGCATGTTTACCTTTTTCGGGCTTCAACATGGGACATTGTGGACCAGCTGCTGAAAACCCACTTCGATGAGCTTGTGGCACCGACATACGGGTACTTTAGGGCTGGTTGCGTCATCTGGGGAAAGCTGGCTGCATATTTCCAACCAGAAATGCACGTTGTCATCTCTTTTAATAACAGGCTGCATACAGAAGGCTGCTATTTCAGCTAAGGCTTCCTCCTGTGCTAACAGGCCTGAAACCTTTGCTGTCCTCTCTTTGCTTGCGCAAATAACCCCATCAGTGTTTACCAGCTCTCCTTTATAGTTTGCTTTGAACCCAAAATGACTCCAAAACTGCAGAAGTTGTGTACTTTTTAGACACCAAGTCAGTTGTCTCGGCGTGTCTTGGCACTGAAGAAGAAAATATAATTTCTAAAGCGCCTCTCAAGAAAAAAATCACGAGGTGTTTCACTAAAACAAAAAATGTAAAAATTTTAAAAAGAATTTAGGAAATGGTTAAAAATATATTTCAAATGAGCAAAAAATAAACAATTGTGATTAAAAAAATGTTAAGAAAGAGAGAGAGTGAATAGGAAAGAGGGAAATCAGTGGATCCTGAGGAAGGTGGAATAGGTGAGGAGAGCAGAATCAAGAGAGAGTGGTGAAGAAGATCATACAAAAGCCAGCTTCACAAGTGAGTTTTCAGCTGCTTTTTAAAGGAGTCCACTGAGTCCACTGATCTCATGCTCAGGGGGAGAGAGTTCCAGAGTCTGGGGGCCACAGCAGCAAATGATCTGTCACCTTTGGTCTTTAGCCTGGTGCTGCACAACCAGTAGGCTTTGATCACTGGACCTCAGGGACCAGCTGGGGGTGTAGGGACTAAGAAGATCACCAATGTAAGATGGTGCTTGTCCATGTAAGGCCCTATAGACCAGAACCAGGATCTTGAAATGAACCCTGATGTTGACTGGCAGCCAATGAAGCTGGAGGAGAAGCAGGGTGATGTGGGTTGTTTGGAGGACTTGGTCAGAAGCTGAGCACAGGAATTCTGAACCACCTGTAGACGGTTCAGGGAGGTTCTGCTCAGACACGTGAAAAGAGAGTTACAGTAGTCTAAGCATGAGGAGATGAAGGTGTGGAGAACTGTCTTAAGTTCAGAGCAGGACAGAATGGGCCTCAGCTTAGCAATGTTCCTGAGATGGAAGAAGGAAGAGCGAACAAGAGAACTGACATGAGAATGCAGGGTGAGAGCTGGGTCAAAGGTCACACCAAGATTCCTGACGGAAGTTTGGTGTGAGAAGCAAGCTGACCAAGAGAGTCTCTGACTTTGGGAACCAGCTTGGCTGGGGCACAGATGAGGATCTCAGTCTTATCTTCATTCAGCTGTAGAAAGCTCCCAGCCATCCAGGTTTTAATAGAGTCTAAGCAGGTGTGTAACAGCTGCAACTTAGACATCTCATGGGGCTTAAAGGAGATGTATAGTTGAATGTCATCTGCATAAAGATGGTAGGATATTCCTTTGAAGGAGCTCAGGATGTGCTGAAGAGGAAGCAGATAGAGGAGGAAGGCCAGAGGCCCCAGCACAGAACCTTGTGGGACACCATGGGTAAGGGAGGTGGTGGAGGACCTAAACTTGGAGACGGCCACAGAAAAGGAGTGCTCAGAAAGATAAGAGGATAACCACTCCAGAACAGTTCCTGATAGGCCTACCCAGTCTCTCAGCCTCTCCAGTAGCAGGTAATGGTCAACAGTGTCAAAGGCTGCAATCAGGTCCAGTAGGACCAGAACAGAACAGTCCCCTGCATCACTGTGAGTCAGAAGGTCATTAGAGACCCTAAGAAGAGCTGTTTCAGTAGAGCTCTACAAGAACCTGACTGTAAGCAATCACAGATATTATGTTCATCAAGAGCAGCTGTGAGTTGTTTAGCCACAACCTTTTCCAAGATCTTGGAGATGAACGGAAGTTTAGAGATGGGTCTGAAGCTGCTGTGGTGAGAGGCATCAAGACTCATTTTTTAAAGAAGCGGGTGGATTACAGCGTTCTTAAAGTAAGCAGGGACCTGACCAGAAACCAGAGAAGCATTAATTATAGAGAGCACGCTGGGACCAATGGACTGAAAAGCACTTTTAAACAAAGATGAGGGTAAGATGTCGAGGGGGCATGCAGAGGTCTTCATAGAGTTAACTAGTTTGGATAACTCAGGCACAGAAACAGGAGCAAAGCTATCTAGGACGATGGTCCTGATGTCCTCTGGACAAACACTGTCAGCATTTAGACTCAGGCTAAAAACAAGGTCTAGAGTGTGCCCCCTGGTGTGTGTGGGGCCAGAAACACGTTGGGTAAAGCTGAAGGAGTCCATAAGGCTGGAGAAATTCATGGCAAAGTGATCAGAGGGATCATCAACGTGGATGTTAAAATCACCAACAATCACCAGTCTGGACAGCTTCAGAGTGGAGGATAGAAAGTCACTAAACTCCTGAAGGAAAGAACTGTTTGGACCAGGTGGACGATAGACCACAGCACAGTAGAACGGGTCCTTACGCCCGACTTAAATCAGCTGCAGTTCAAAGGAAGCAAAGTGACCAGAGGTTGTAGAGCTACCTGGAAGATGGTCTCTGAAAACAACAGCTAGGCCTCCACCATGACCAGAACCCCAGGGCTGGCTAAGAAAAGAATAACCACTCGGGCAGAGAGACCAGAATAATCAGATGTTTGCTGCCAAACTTCAGTCAGAAACAGAAAATCCAGGTCTTTAGAGAGAATTAAAGCATTAAGCAAGAATGACTTATTGTTAACAGAGCGGGTTTTTAATAGAACCATGCTGAGTTAGGTGGAGGAATCAGAAACTACAGAAACAGCTGGAGTTAGTGGACGTAAATTAGCAGGGTTAGATCCACGGTGTTTATAAAAACCACTTACGGAGGGAACAGGAGGAGAAACCACTGAGGAATGAGGAGAAACCGACCATAAAAAACTTGGACGGAGAAACCACGCCGCAACGCGGCCTGGCGGGAATGCGGAAGTGGCGCTCAAGTCACCAAACAAAGGACAAGAAGTTAGAAGATCATGCCGATGTTTACTAGATAAACCACGCTTTAAGAGAAGTCTTATTCTCACCTGGATTCCTGCTCGTTTACCTCTTTTCCTCCGACGTTTTCCCTGGAGGCACCCTGGTTGGAATTGTCGTTTGGCTCCGGGCCAGTGCGCCACTCAGATAAACAAACAGGGAGGTACATCCTCGGTGCATCTTGGGCGATCGTGAACAAACGGAAGGACAAAAGAGTCTGGCGATCATAGGAGATGGTAGCAGGGACACTACTGAAGAGGATCGCAGACAGGAGCAAGGTGGAAAAGAGGAGGTTAGTGGAGAAAAGTTTGAAAAAGTGGCAGGTGACATTGGGTAAGCCAAGCACAGGCGCCATCTTGTTACCGACCAATTAGCCATCACTGCCATGCGATGACAGCACATTCATAAACTTTGTGCAATGTCTCTAAAAGTTGGAGAAAACATTTTAAACTATTGTTAAACAGAAAATTCTGCACAAGGTTGTGCAGCTCCTCTCTCCCCTGCAGCTGGTGCACACCGTGGCTCTGACCTCCAATAACCCCAGACCCGCTGATCAGAGCGTCGCTCAATCAGAAAAAGAAAGAAAGAATAAACCTCTTCTTTTCTCCACCCACAGCATGGGGTGGGCGATGGTGGCACAGGAGTTAAGTGCTTGCCCCGTAATCGGAAGGTTGCAGGTTCAAGCCCCACTCTGTCGCTGTCGTTGTGTCCTTGAACAAGACACCTAACCCATCTTGCCGGCTGGTTGGTGGTCGGAGGGACCGGTGGCGCCTGTGTACGGCAGCCTCGCCTCTGTCAGTACACCCCAGGGCATCTACAATGTTGCTCATCGCCATCAGGGTGTGAATGTGTGCGTGAATGGGTGAATGACTGAGCTGTAAAGCGCCTTGGGGGGTTCCCAGGACTCTAAAAGGTGCCATATCAAATACAGGCCATAAACCTCCAATTTATTTATTAATGTCGACAAAAGAACGAAGCAACGCATCTTTTTACCTTCAGTTGTCCTGACTGAAGCAACAATGAACTTCTATGAGAAAATGAAAAACATGAAAAGTGATTCATTTAATGAGAAAAGTTGGAAATGTTATTTCTGTTTTTACATTTTTCACTTAATTTCAAAGTATAATTTTGTGTTTTCCTCCCATTTAGCTAGAATTTTATTTAAATATCTTCATCCTTACTCATTTCATGAGCATTTTTGTGTTGCTTTGTTTGAAGAATGAATCACAACACTTTAAGGTTTATTCTTGAATAAGTTTTGAACGTCAAATGTTCTTCAATAATTTTTATAAGTAATTGTTCTGCTGAAATTCATCTGGCACATGAGCATGTAAAAACTATAATTTTGACATAAATAAATAGAAGAAAAAATATAATGTGATATAGATCGTAGGCCACATGGCCCATTCCTACCCAAATGAATAATGAACCAGCTTTATCAAGCAACACCAACTAACCCAAATGGGGAGACAGGACAGGGTGTGACAGTACCCCCCCCCCCCCCCCCCCCCCTCAAAGAGCGGATTCCAGACAGAGGGAATCAGGCAGGGACCAGTAGAGTCCGGGGGCCAGCGTCTGGGGCAGAGGAGGAGACGACGACAGGCTCTTGGGGGCCTGCGTCTGCGGCAGAGGAGGAGACGACGACAGGCTCTTGGGGGCCTGCGTCTGGCGAGGGCGGGACCGGCGGTGACTGGAGGCAGAGATGCTGGAGGAGACGTCCTTGACCTCTGGGCTGGAGGCGGCGGCGTCGACCTCTGGACTGGAGGAGGGAGCGTCGACCTCTGGACTGGAGGAGGGAGCGTCGACCTCTGGACTGGAGGAGGGAGCGTCGACCTCTGGACTGGAGGAGGGAGCGGCGACCTCTGGACTGGAGGAGGGAGCGGCGACCTCTGGACTGGAGGAGGGAGCGGCGACCTCTGGACTGGAGGAGGGAGCGGCGACCTCTGGACTGGAGGAGGAGGCGGCGACCTCTGGACTGGAGGAGGAGGCGGCGACTTCAGGACACCAGGAGGCGGCGACCTCTGGACTGGAGGAGGAGGCGGCGACCTCAGGACACCAGGAGGCGGCGACTTCAGGACACCAGGAGGCGGCGACTTCAGGACACCAGGAGGCGGCGACTTCAGGACACCAGGAGGCGGCGACTTCAGGACACCAGGAGGCGGCGACCGCAGGACACCAGGAGGCGTCGACCGCAGGACAGGGAGAGGCGTCGATCGCAGGACAGGGAGAGGCGTCGACCACAGGACAGGGAGAGGCGTCGACCACAGGACAGGGAGAGGCGTCGACCACAGGACAGGGAGAGGCGTCGACCACAGGACAGGGAGAGGCGTCGTCCACAGGACAGGGAGAGGCGTCGTCCACAGGACAGGGAGAGGCGTCGTCCACAGGACTGGGAGAGGCGTCGACCACAGGATTGGGAGAGGCGTCGACCTCCGTCGACTTCTGGTCCGGGGGCGTCGGCTTCTGGTCCGGGGGCGTCGGCTTCTGGTCCGGGGGCGTCGGCTTCTGGTCCGGGGGCGTCGGCTTCTGGACCGCCAACTTCTGGACCGCCGACTTCTGGACCGAAACCATCGACTTCTGAAGTGGAGTCGGAGCCGCTGCAGGAGGAGCTGCCGACTTCTGGACTGGCCGGCCCGGGGGAAGAGCTTCTCGGGTCACCGCCGGGACCAGAGCGGACCGAACTGGAGACGCCGGAAAATGGGAGAGCAGGGAGGACAGACCGTCCAGCTGGAACTCCTGGAGACTGAGGGTCTGATGGAGTTGGGCCAGCTCAGCTCGGAGACTGGCGAGCTCTGCTGGGTGGGCCGCGGGCTCGCTCCTCTGGCCTTGAGACGAGGGAGCTGCTGACTGGACTGAAACCTTCTCCTGGTGATTCGGGGAGGATAGGGTGTCCAGGTGGGACTCCTGGAGGCTGACGAGCTGACGGATGCGGGCAAGCTCCGCCTGGAGACCGGCGACCTCTGTCAGCTGGGCTGTAGGCGTTGTTTCTCCGCCTGCAGATGACGGAGGCGCTGATTGGACCGGAGACGGGACTGCAGGTCTGACTGGGAGCGGGTCCAAGCTGGTGCACCGAGCCGTGGCAGCGGCGAGCTCGCGGCTCCGTCCTGGGACACAGGGTTGCGGTGGAGCCCGGCATCCTTCCCCACGCCGTGGGCCAACTCCGGGGAGCACACAGCCAGTCTGGTGCCCACGTAGCAGGAGCGGTCTGGCAGCGTCTCCCGGTCCAACCTCTCATCTGGCTCCGGGAGGGTGGAGAGGATCACAGAGGCTGAAGTTCGGTGGCGGCGTCTGTGGCGAGGCGACGCCGGAGGAGGAGAAGCCGGCCGGTGGTCCGAGGAGAGAAATTGGAGCAGGCACTCCCAGGGGAGAATCTTCCCACTGGATCTTTTAGTGGGGTGGATCATTCTGTCAGCGCGTGGCGGTCAGTGAAGCAGATGCAAGGATCCACATACGGGTGAGGGAAGCAGGCAGGCAGGCAGACAAACCAGCACGAGTAAAAGTATTTAATGATCACACGCTGGACAATGAAACAATGATCCACAAAGAGACAGAACTGAAGGGGTTTAAATACAAGAGGGCTGGGAGCTTGGGTGATTGGAAAATGAGAGGCAGGTGGGAGCAATTAACAGAAATGCAGGCTGAACCAAATGGGGAGACAGGACAGAGTGTGACACACGTAACTGAAAAGAAAAGCACTTTCTTCTGGTCGGAAAGTAAAAGTTTGGTGCTCATTTAGCACTCATCACTGCTGTGACCCACTTGTTGTTTTTCAGCTCTAACTGTTGTGTTTGTGCACCAACAGGGTTGAAATCGCTCCTCATGTTCTCATGGACAGGAAGGAACATTACGATTCTCTCATGGATCGGAGCAAGCGTATAATGTGGCAGGACGACTGCTACATGGATCTACAGTCCACGTCCCTCTCTGCCTCATCACAAACACAAACAGAAGGTATGGGAGCTACCTCACGCCACTTTTTCCACTTTTATTGTTTAATAATTTAATAAACAAGCGTGTAGGAAAACTGTGCCATGAGCAACATTCACGCTAATTAGAAAATCAATGATGATGAAAGCAGCAATACCCTGAGAGGGGTGAAGAAAATCTGCGTGGAAATAAAACAAGAGCCTTTCTTTACAACAGAGACAGAATCACAAAGAGTCTGGGTTTTACTTTGATTAAACACTGTGATTATCATCGGTCTAATGCATTGTTTTCAGTCACATTTTATCAGAACAATCAGCTACAAAATTCATCAAGATGAAAATTTCTATCAGTGAATTTGGATGTGGATCAGTCACCCTGCCAAATTCACTCTCATTGACATTTTTCATTTAGAAAAAAGACTTTAGAAAACAGATATTTAAATTTAATGAAAGGAAACATCTAAATCTAAGCAGTTACAGAGAATTTAATTCTGCTAACCACCTCCGTGTACAAGGGGAAACCGAAGTAGGGCTGACGGGGCCTGCAAGAACTTCTAATGATCTTTATTTTAAAGGCTTTTATTTTTATTCCACAGAATGCCACGGAGAATAGTCAGGATGTTTTCCTTTAGACTTCCAGGAATTCTTCTTTATTAATCGGTTTGAAGATACACCTGATGGGAGTCCGTCATGCAGATAAAACAAGATATAAACTTTTCATGGTGCTAATGCCTTGCATCATGCCCTGAAGAGAAGAGATAAACAGCTACAGTAAAAACACACATGGAATAATTATCAAGCTTATCCCTCCACTTTACTGGTTGGAACATCCAGTCAGTCCTGAAGGGAGTAAATCCTATTTCTCCAACATGAGATCATCCAATTCCATTTCATCTTATTGTCAGAACCACTGCACACACAGCACAATGTATTCATAGAATTTAAATTCCATTCATCCATCCGTACATACATTTTCGTCCATTTTTTTGGATTGGGGTCATGGGGGCAGCAGCCTAAGCTGAGGTCCAGACTTCCCTCTCCCCAGCTACTTGGGCCAGCTCCTCCGGGGGAATCCTAAGGTGTTCCCTGGCCAGCCGAGAGACATAGTGCCTCCAGGGTGTCCTGGGTCTTCCTTCTTTCCTGGGGCGACATTGGCACAGGAGTTAGGTGCTTGCCCCGTAAACGGAAAGCTGCAGGTTTGAGCTCCGCTCGTTCTGTCGCTGTTGTTGTGTCCTTGGGCAAGGCACTTAATCCCCCTTGCGGTTGGAGGGACCGATGGCGCCTGTGTATGGCAGCCTCGCCTCTGTTAGTGTGCCCCAGGGCAGCTGAGGCTACAATGTAGCTCATCCCCACCAGGGTGTGAATATGTGGGTGAATAGGTGAATGAGAGTTTGTGTTGTAAAGTGCCTTGGGGGGTTCCAGGAATCTAGAAGGTGCTATATCAAATACAGGCCATTTACCGTTCACTATTCATTTAAGTCTCCTCCTGGTTGGATGTACCCAGAAAACCTCACCAAGGAGGCATCCAGGAGGTATCCTAATCAGATGCCCGAGCCATCTCAACTGGCTCCTCTCAATTTGGATGAGCAGCAGGTCTACTGCGAGCCCGTCCCTAATGACCGAGCTTCTCACCCTATCTCTAAGGGAGAGCCCAGACACCCTGAGGAAGAAACTCATTTTGGCCATTTGTATTCGCGATCTCATTTTTTTTCGGTCACTACTCAAAGCTTGTGACCATAGGTGAGGGTGGGAACGTAGATTGACCAGTAAAGAGAGAGCTTTGCCTTCAGGCTCAGCTCTCTCTTCACCACGACAGATCGGTACAATGCCCACATCACTGCATACACAGCACCAATCCGTCTATCAATCTCGGGCTCCATCTTTACCTCAATTGTGAACAAGACCATGAGATATTTAAACTTCTCAACTTGAGACATAACCTCCTCCCTGACCCGGAGAAGGCATTCTACCCTTTTCCGACTCAAGACCATGGTTTCAAATTTAGAGGAGCTGATTCTCATCCCAGTTGCTTCACACGTTGCTGCAAACCACTCCAGTGAAAGCCGAAGATCACGTTCTGATGAAGTGAACAGGACCACATCATCTGCAAAAAGCAGACACCTGATCCTCAGGCCACTAAAACTGATGCCCTCAACACCTTGGGTGCACCTAGAAATCCTGTCCATAAAAGTTATGAACAGAATCAGCGATAAAGGGCAGCCTTCCAACTCTCACTGGGAACGAGCTCGACTTACTGCCGGCAATGCATACCAAGCTTTTGCACCAGTCATACAGGGACCTAACAGCCCTTATCAAAGGGCCTGGTACCCCATAGTCCCAAAGTACCCCGCAAAGCCCCCCCCCCCCCCCCCCCCCCCCCCCCGAAGGACGCGGTTGAACGCCTTCTCCAAAACAAATTCTCCACAAAACACATGTAGATTGGTTGGGTGATCTCCTACGCACCCTCCAGGACTGTCCTATGGGTATAGAGCTGGTCCAGTGTTCCACGGCCAGGACGAAAGCCACATTGATCCTCCTGAATCCAAAGTTCCACTATCCAACAGACCCTCCTCTCCAGAACCCCTGAATAGACCTTTTCCAGGGAGGTCCAGGAGTGGGATATCTTAGTAGCTGGAACACATCCCTGCTGTCTCCCTTTTTAAATAGGGGGACCATCACCCCAGTCCGCCAGTCCAGTGGAACTGCCCCTGATGTCAACGCGACACTGCAGAGCTACGTCATCCAACACACCAGAATTTAAATGGTGTTTCTTATTATCCCTGATGCTAACAGCAATGTAAGTTAAATATAATAATAAAATAGGAAGAAACCCACAGTGAAAGAAACAGCAATTGGGTTTTGATTTGTCCTTTTACTTTACACAGAAACACACTTCACAATGGTTCTCCGTTTCTGATTTAGATCTTCACTGGCTCCAAAATCATCAAGACCAGCTGCAGAGGTTTATTTCACCTTCCTTCCTGGAGCAGATATTAGACCATCTCAGAAAGGTGTGTTGTGCAATTTTAACTGGATGTTTTGTGGAATGTTATCAGAGAAAGGAAGAGGATGCTAAAGTATGTGCCATTAATGGAAAAGCAGGATACACCTTCTGCCTTTTAGAGCAAAACCTCTGGAAACAGCCAAACTGTAGCTTAGCCATCGTAAAACAGAAAATGTACGGCTATCGCACACCCCATATCTTTTTGACGCCACAAATGGTCTTTACTATAGGGGTGTGACCTAAAAGAATCACAAGGAAATGAGCATATAATTAATAAGAGAAAAGCATTATTCAAATGCATCCATTACAGGTGGGAGTCTTGACTTCAGCTGAGGAGACCAACATCAAGGAAGCAGGAAAGCTACAAGAGCAGGTCAGCAGGCTCACCACTGTTGTCACTGCCAAGGAGCGTCAAAGCTCCGATGCTCTTCAGCTGTTCATAGAGGGCTCCGATTCTCCGGTGGCTTGGCTCATCAAAAACCACGGTAAGAGGCTCAAACTGGATCTAGAGCAGTGGTTCCCAAAGATGGGGTCGGGACCCCTCCATGGGTCACCGAGAGCCACACGAGGGGTCTTGTCAGGCTTCCCAGAAGACAAAGCAAACTTGAAAAGCAACTGCTGAAGCTATATTTCTAGAGTGATTGCTGCTAAAATTCTACCAACTTGTTATAAATGGGCATAAATGAAGTGGAGCTGAAGTGGGTTTCTTTATGGCCTGAATGATTTAACTGTTTTAACATTTGTTTGATCAAATCAGAGATCTCTGGGGCCACATGCCTGAACATTTGCTATTTTGTGGGTCTGGAGCTGAAAAATGTGGAAGCCTCTGATTTAGAGGATGAAGGAACATCCAGTTAATAACATGAAAATCCAGTAAAAAGGAAGTGAAAGGCTGATAGAACCTTCGTACTTCTGACCAAAACCGTTTTATTTACAGTAAACAGATACTAACCACTTCACATTTATGAGAAAAACAGAAGCTGTTTTGGTTGATTGAAGAATTATATCAACCAAGTTTTTTTCTATCCATAGGTACCATGGTGGAGAAGCATAAAGAAGTGCTCTTGCAGCTACTTGAAAAGCACAGAGACAGAGATTC
The DNA here is from genome assembly GCF_043380555.1 of Nothobranchius furzeri. Lineage (NCBI taxonomy): Eukaryota > Metazoa > Chordata > Actinopteri > Cyprinodontiformes > Nothobranchiidae > Nothobranchius > Nothobranchius furzeri. The sequence goes on from NC_091756.1 coordinate 32,585,670, forward strand.
ATTCAGCTGCCCCAAACTGGACACCTCCTCGAGAGTCTTACTGCTGGTTGACGGACTTTCTGACTTACAACAAAAGGAACACGACCTGATGCAGGTTGGAGTGACTCGAGGTGGGAAGAGAAATCATCTGAGGCAGCTGGGACTGGAGAAGCTCTTTGAGCCTCTGACGCGAGTCAGTGTTCCTCCAAGGGTCTCCCTCACAGTTGGAGTGGCTGGTATGGGCAAGACAACGTGGGTACGGCATTTCATCAGACAGTGGAGCCAAGGGGCCATCTGCACAGACATACACTTCATCTTACCTCTCACCTTGTGTGAGCTGAACTCGCTGGACAAACTTTCTGTTGAGAGGCTTCTGAAACAGTCTTTTCCTCATTTGGCCGACCCCAGTTTAGTTCTGAGTGGCGCCTGCAGAACGCTGCTCATACTTGATGGTTTGGATGAATTTCGCAGCACTTTAAACTTCTCAGATGCAGCTCCTTGCAATGACCCAAAGAAGGAAATCCCCATTGATGACCTCATTACTAACGTCATCCGAGGGAACCTGCTCCCAGATGTGGCAGTGTGGGTGACATCCAGGCCAGGGGTGGCCTCGCTCATCCCTGGGGGACTGGTAGACAGGGTCACTGAGATACCAGGATTCAGCCCCACAGACATCCAGATTTTCCTGAACC